>NC_044032.1:620546920-620846920 GCF_901765095.1 Microcaecilia unicolor
CCGCTATAAACTTAACCGCCCAGCATTGAATATTCGGGCTCGACGCTGATCTTGGCACTTAGCCCCAGCCTGCCATCTGAGGGCTGAATATCGGCCGGTCTCTCTTCATTCTCAGTTCTACAAGAAGAGACTTCTATAACACTAGACAAAAATAACTTTAACAAGAACTAGAAGGCCAGCTTTATCACACCAGAGACAGAGATGAGGGTCTCAGCAATGCTTGCTGTGAAGATCACAATATCTACAGTAGTGGAAATAAGTATTTGATCCCTTGCTGATTTTGTAAGTTTGCCCACTGACAAAGACATGAGCAGCCCATAATTGAAGGGTAGGTTATTGGTAACAGTGAGAGATAGCACATCACAAATTAAATCCGGAAAATCACATTGTGGAAAGTATATGAATTTATTTGCATTCTGCAGAGGGAAATAAGTATTTGATCCCCCACCAACCAGTAAGAGATCTGGCCCCTACAGACCAGGTAGATGCTCCAAATCAACTCGTTACCTGCATGACAGACAGCTGTCGGCAATGGTCACCTGTATGAAAGACACCTGTCCACAGACTCAGTGAATCAGTCAGACTCTAACCTCTACAAAATGGCCAAGAGCAAGGAGCTGTCTAAGGATGTCAGGGACAAGATCATACACCTGCACAAGGCTGGAATGGGCTACAAAACCATCAGTAAGACGCTGGGCGAGAAGGAGACAACTGTTGGTGCCATAGTAAGAAAATGGAAGAAGTACAAAATGACTGTCAATCGACAAAGATCTGGGGCTCCACGCAAAATCTCACCTCGTGGGGTATCCTTGTTCATGAGGAAGGTTAGAAATCAGCCTACAACTACAAGGGGGGAACTTGTCAATGATCTCAAGGCAGCTGGGACCACTGTCACCACGAAAACGATTGGTAACACATTACGACATAACGGATTGCAATCCTGCAGTGCCCGCAAGGTCCCCCTGCTCCGGAAGGCACATGTGACAGCCCGTCTGAAGTTTGCCAGTGAACACCTGGATGATGCCGAGAGTGATTGGGAGAAGGTGCTGTGGTCAGATGAGACAAAAATTGAGCTCTTTGGCATGAACTCAACTCGCCGTGTTTGGAGGAAGAGAAATGCTGCCTATGACCCAAAGAACACCGTCCCCACTGTCAAGCATGGAGGTGGAAATGTTATGTTTTGGGGGTGTTTCTCTGCTAAGGGCACAGGACTACTTCACCGCATCAATGGGAGAATGGATGGGGCCATGTACCGTACAATTCTGAGTGACAACCTCCTTCCCTCCGCCAGGGCCTTAAAAATGGGTCGTGGCTGGGTCTTCCAGCACGACAATGACCCAAAACATACAGCCAAGGCAACAAAGGAGTGGCTCAGGAAAAAGCACATTAGGGTCATGGAGTGGCCTAGCCAGTCACAAGACCTTAATCCCATTGAAAACTTATGGAGGGAGCTGAAGCTGCGAGTTGCCAAGCGACCGCCCAGAACTCTTAATGATTTAGAGATGATCTGCAAAGAGGAGTGGACCAAAATTCCTCCTGACATGTGTGCAAACCTCATCATCAACTACAGAAGACGTCTGACCGCTGTGCTTGCCAACAAGGGTTTTGCCACCAAGTATTAGGTCTTGTTTGCCAGAGGGATTAAATACTTATTTCCCTCTGCAGAATGCAAATAAATTCATATACTTTCCACAATGTGATTTTCCGGATTTAATTTGTGATGTGCTATCTCTCACTGTTACTAATAACCTACCCTTCAATTATGGGCTGCTCATGTCTTTGTCAGTGGGCAAACTTACAAAATCAGCAAGGGATCAAATACTTATTTCCACCACTGTACCTGAGACATATAGCTGCAACAACCTGGCCAAATATTTTGGGCATCCAGTACGCAAAACTTACCTTTCATATTTTAAATTGAGAGGAAATTATCAGGTCTAGTAAAAGCTGGACGTTTACAACACCTTAATTTAATGAGGGAGTCACATCATTGGAGCCGACTCTGTGGGTGCTGTGGGTGCTTGAGCACCCGCAGTATTAAGAAAATTCCTTGGATGGGTCCAGGGAAGGATTATTTCCATTGGACTTAGCACCCCCAATAATTTTGAAAAGTTGGCTCCTGTGAGTCACATTATTAAAATTAATATAGCATTTATAAAGTACTTCTTAAAAAAGAAGACTCAGTCTCAAACCTTGACTGGTCTTAATGAAATTATCAAAGGAATACCTTCTTATGACTGATAAGGGAAGGGGAAGGGTTTCTTTTTTATGAAGTACTTTTTTGATTCTATGTTAATTTTGATTATGTCTTATTTCCCAATCTTGTGTTACTGCTGTTGATAGGTTTTTTTTTCAACATTTAGTGATATCATTGATTTACAGGTGGAGCCTCTGTTTGTTACCATTGGGAGCATATAATGCTGGTATATTTTCTTCACCAGTGGTTCTGTTTGAACAGCTGTGGTTTCCTCAATCCCCAAATCAATCTTCTGTCTGCACTTGAATTGTGTTCTTTGCCTGGAAGAAGCATTGTGAGCTGCAAGAGATAAGTACTCTCTTCTCTCATTGATATATATGAGATTTTGCAGTTGTTTTGATATTATTGGACATTAAGTATATATATTTGGATTTTGATGACAGTTCTGCACATTTGCATGACTTGCAAAATAGAGGAAGTTGCTCTGTGATTAAATTTCAGCTATTTATGAGTTATACAGCAGCCATTGTTATGAGAGGTCCTCTATACACAGATGGAAACAAACAAACAAAAAGCTTTCTTGTAATTGAATTTTTATTAAACACACAATGTATGGAAAAACAAAGGATGCAGCCGTTTATCTTAACCTGTGCTCATACACCATCATGCTAGCAATTCAAAATGAGAGATCAACCGTTACTCCAAACTGTACACAAGTGTGCGGAGGAGGCCAAGATATATGTAGCTAAAGTACGTCCAAAAGAGCAACTAGAAAAGGCAATAAAGATGTATGTCATCATAAATGAGCAGAATAATCAGTTCCTGGCAAGGACAGAATTATTTGACTTAACTTGGCATCCATGGAGATAGCTATCCCTACAACTTCAAGACCTGTACAGGGATGACAAAGAGGACAGGGAGAAGAGCAAGTGGATATTTGATAGATAGAAACAATTTATTTATTTATTACATTTGCACCCCACATTTTCCCACCTATTTGCAGGCTCAATGTGGCATACATAGTACCGTAAAGGCGTTCGCCAGTCGGTTGATAACAAATACAAGGTTGTATTGTGGTCAAATGAGGTAGGTGTGTGTCAGGCACCGTGAAGGACGTATATTGTATATTGTCCAGTACGATCATTGGTTGAGCTGTGTTGCTGGATGTGGGGATTTACTTTGGATCGGTGAGATAAGCCTTTTTGAAGAGGTTGGTTTTTAGTGATTTTCTGAAGTTTAGGTGGTTATGGATTGTTTTTACAGCTTTCGGGAGTCCATTCCATAGTTGTGTGCTTACGTAGGAGAAGGTGGATGCGTAAGTTGTTTTGTATTTAAGTCCTTTACAATTTGGGTAATGTAAGTTTAGGTATGATCGTGATGATCCGATTCTGTTTCTGGGTGGTAGATCTATGAGGTCTGTCATGTATCCTGGGACTACACCGTAGATAATTTTGTGGACAAAGGTGCATATTTTGAAGATGATATGTTCTTTGATTGGGAGCCAGTGCAGCTTTTCTAGAAAGGGGTTTAGCACTTTCGAATCGAGATTTACCAAATATCAGCCTGGCAGCTGTGTTTTGGGCAGTCTGGAGTTTTTTTGCGAGTTGTTCTTTACATCCCGCATAGATTGCATTGCAGTAATCTGCATGGCTTAGGACCATTGATTGTATTAGGTTTCGAAAGATTTCCCTCAGGAAGAAAGGTTTTATTTGTTTAAGTTTCCACATTCAGTAGAACAAACAAACAGTCGGTAGATGTATCTTGTTGCTGCAATGGATTGCAGCAACAAGATACATCTACCAACTGTTATTGAGTGCAATCAGATATCTGATAACAGGGAGGAAATTCCCACACTAGAGGTTGCACAACACCACCCTCATTTGCAACCTATAGCTGAGTATCTGCACTCTTGCCGAGATCTTAATCTTCTTGGGAAGAGATATACCAACATTGATCAGAGTTTGTGAGTTACGTGACGATCCACCCAATGTTCCATATGCCTGTCGACTCACCTTAGGATGGGTGATATTAGGTGATGTCTGCCTTAACAGATTGAGGAGGCCAAGTATAGATGTACACAAAACATGCATCTTGGAGAATGAGCGCACCAACTTGTTCAAGCCTTGTCATATCCATCTGCATGTAAGGGAAGTTTTCAGCTGGGAAGAACCAGACCCTGGCTTCACTATCTATCAGAACACCTTTTACCATATTTAGAAGAACATCTGGGGAATTCAGTGTTCCAAGTCACCAAGGATGATGTAAAACTGACTCTTTCAGTAGAAGTCAGAGAGTTCTTGAAAATCTTGGATAGGGAATTCTACAAAGATAAGTCAAACAGTTGAGTAGCTCCTCTATGATTTCAGATGCCCAGATCGTGACTCGCTAATAACAGAGAGGAAGCTCTCTCTTGAATTACTTCATTGCAGAAGACTCTTAAGAAGGAAACCAGAGACAAAAGAGCACTTTACAACATTCATGCAAAACATACTGGATAATGGTCATGCAGAGCCAGCTCCACCATTAAAAGACAATGAAAAATGTTGGTATTTACCTATCTTTGGTGTATATCACCCACAAAAACCAGGCTAGATCAGGACTGTGTTCAATTCCAGTGTTCAATTTCAAGGAGTGTCACTCAACAATGAGCACTGGGCCTGACATCAACAACTTAGTAGGAGTCTTGATTCACTTCAGAAAGGAACCCATCACCATAGCAGCAGAGATCTTGCAAATGTTCTACTGCTATGTCATACACCCAGACTATAGAAACTACTGAGATTCCTGTGGCACCATGACAGTGACAGGAGATTGTGGAACACAGAAAGAGAGTTCAAGTCTTAGGTTGCTACTGCAGATGGACTATTACTGAAGGCTTAGAAGAACAGCCCAAAAGGGAGAAAGAGACTCGCGGCACAGATGCCACATGCTTCACTGAAAGAGACTTTTCCATTCACAGTTGTCTGAAGTCCTTACCTAACGTAGGAGAAGCCATTGACTTGTTAAAGAGAACACAAGCAATGCTGGCAAAGGCCAATCTGAGACTTCGTAAAATTGCTTCCAACAGTCCAGAAGTAATGAGAGCATTTCCTGCAGAGCATCATGCCAAAGATTTAAAGGATTTAGATCTAAGAGTAGACACCTCTCCATTTCAGAGAAACCTTGGATTACATCGGGACCTAAAAAGAGACATTTTTATCTTTCAAGTCTCCACCTAAAAGAAACCAACTACAAGCAGAGGTGTCTTGTCCACTGTCAATAATCTGTATGATCCACTGGGATTTTTTGGCTCCAGTCACTATTCAAGGAAGATTCCCACTGAGGGAGCTTTCCCACAGTACTGATGAGTGAGATGTCCCACTGCCACCATAATTGCAACAAGAATGGGAGAAATGGAAAGATTCTCTAAAGACTCTTGAACAGCTGTACATCCCATGCACTTACATCCTTGCAGGACTCAGTACTGCCTGTCACAAAGAGATCTGCATCTTCTCAGATGCTTCTGCAAAAGCCATAGCTGCAGTGGCCTACTTAAAATCTACAGACACAGATGGGCTATCTCATGTGGGATTCATCTTTGGTTAAGCCAAATTTTCACCACAACTTAATCATATCATTAGAATTGTGTGGAGCAGTACTGGCAGTACAGATACTAGAAATGATATTAAGTGAAATGGACATTCAAATAGAAACCTATCATCAAAGTGCTATCAAAGATGCAGAACTTGATCATCAGTGACAGATTAGCACCATCTGGGAACTTCAACATCAGACTCCCATGGAATATAGCAAATGTCTTCAGCAGAGCCATCACTGAGCTGGTGATCCACATATACCATGAAGAGACGGAACTCCATGGACCGTTGTCCACTCCAGAGACTTTTTCTCTTTTTTACGTTGTTTGTGTTGTCTGTCTCTTATTTCAGCAAAGTTGTCAGCCTACAAGATCCAGCTTTATTAATGGACTTTGCATGCTTATAATGTTGATAGTTTGGTAAATTAAATAGTAGTATCTACCGATATCAGGCAGAGAGTGTTCTACCCACCATTTGCATAGCTACAGAGAATTGGGTCATGCTCTTGAACTACAAATTCCTGCAATCCTTAGTTTCTTGTGATAGGCTCTTTCAGAGCACATATCCAGTTCCCTATACCTTTTGGGACTCTTTCTATTCTCTTGCCTTGTTCTCTGTGCATGCTGGGCTAGTCCCTCTCCCCCCCCCCCCCCCATCTCTCTCCATCGGGACTGTAGAGTTAGTCTGCAGCATATCTCCTCTGTGAACTGAAAGTGCCTATGCTGTATTTTGCTGTATGACCCCTTTCAAGCTACTGTGACGCTATTAAAGTTTTATCAGTTTAAAAGTATAAACAGCATCATTATTCAGCATGTTGCTGCAATTTCCCCGCCTCTTTTGCTTGAGGGAGAGAGAGAGAGCTGGTGGAGAACAGACTCTCCGTTTGCAAGGCAAAAACTCTTGTCCAGCACATCTAAACTGTAAGTTTTTCGTGTTTGATTACTGCATTAAAGAAGATTTTGGTTCAAGTGTTCTAAATCTTCTCATAGCGATGATGTTCTGTACTCTGGTTTAAACTGCATTTTAGTCACACCTAGTGAGAGGTCAGAACACCTACTGCTCCATTACATATAAAAAAATATAATTTCTACCTCACCTTTTTGGACGCCTTTGTGGCATCCAAATTCAATTACACAAAGACTCCAGTATTTTTTCTTTATCACAAAAACATTTTATTGTATTGCAATGCCCACTAACCTCACTAGCATATGTCACCTTTCCTGGGCAGCGTCTGTGGCTCAGCCCTAAGGGAGTTTCAATCTGGCATGGAGGTGTAGAACAAATTTGATGGTGGTTCCTCCTGAGGAAGATTTGTGAAATGCGGTCCTGCATTGAGGAGCCGGCATAACATGAAACAGATATGGTGGACTGTTGAGTTAGTCACCGAGCACACAGCACCTGTATTGTGATGCATACTAATGACTGGAGGTGGCATATTTGAACAGCCAACGGAGGTTTAACGGACACACAGAGTTAGTCCATGAAGAACAGTCATCCAGCGTTTATGTGGAAACATTTTCACTGCGTCCATGCGGAAGGCGTGGCGTTTGTAGGAAAAGGACTATTTTGCTGGCAGGACTGAGTTTTGATTATTTGAGTATGATATAATGTATAAGCATGGCAAAACATATGCACAATACGAAACAGTATAAGTATGTAGTTTAAGATGTAAAATCAACTGTTTTGTATTTAAATTAAATACAGGTGTGCAAGGTGAGCGGAGGAGTGAATGTGTGAGGTTTTAATAGTAGGCAGCAGTGCTAGTGAGGTTAGTGGGCATTGCAATACAATAAAATGTTTTTGTGATAAAGAAAAAATACTGGAGTCTTTGTGTAGTTGATATTAAAAGTGACTCTGGAATTAAAAGAGTTATCCCCTGATTAGTAATTTTGGATCCAAATTCAATACCAGACCTTGCTCCTTTGCCAAAACTGCCACAAACTTTCACGCATTGCAGGCTCTACTCTTCCCTCTCACAAAGCCTACCTAATTTGGTTTTAACCAAGTGCAGGATGACAGCCCCCAGCCTGGTTGCAAGTTTTGACATCCATATTGATCAAGGATATAGGCTCTATAGGTTCCCACCTCTTGTGCTTCTCTGTCTTTTTCATTTAATGGTACTATGAATGTTTGTCCCATCTCCTTTGAATACCAGCTGTCCTTACGAGCCTCATTGAACATGCTCTTCATGGATTCAACTATGTGCCAACCCAAAGTTTTGTAACACTCAGGTCCCAGTCCATCTTGCCCTGCTGCCTTCTCCATTTTCAATCCTTTCGTAACCACACAGATTTTCACCTTCATTAACGGGACATTCAGCCTCACTGTGTGCTCCTCAGTCATCCGAGGCCAATTAAGCCCCTCACAGAATTTCACCCTTTTCTTATAATTTCTTGTTTTTCCCTGATACGTTTCTTGCAGACCACAAACCACGTTTGCATTCCTACCATAGTGCATTGGGTTAACCCGCTCCTGTTTTTTAGGTGTGCTTCTTGAGACCCTGCATTCAACTCCTTCTAGCTATGTAAGAATCATTGTAGTGGGTGAGAAAACTAATGTTGTTTTTATTCTGAAAGAACAAATTGAAATTATGGGGTAACAAAAGCATTATCAATCTGCTATGAAATAAAAACTTTAAATGTGAGGATACATCACCAGTATTTCTCACTTGAAAAAAAAGCTCTTATCCATGCCTTTACACACACGATTTAACATTTCTTATTCTGGATAGTGAAGCCATTTTGTTACTGAAGTATACCTAACAGACATAAGCAACCCCCTTCTCACAAGCACATGTGTCTACCAGCACCCATTAGAATATGTTGTTATCAGAATTTAAAGATAGAGCTCCTTCAGTTTCTGGCATATTGCAGACCTGTTTTATTTTAGCTGGCTCTGAGTCACTCATCCTGTCACACACTATCTGTCTCCCTCCCTCCCCCTCTCTTGGGGTCTGGGGATGCAGTCACTTTACTCCAAATATGGAATCTGTGAACAAGAAGTAATTCACAGGAGGTCAGTGACTAGCTGTGTCTGCTTGCTGCCCTCTTCTATCTAATTTTACCTGTTTTTCCTCTCTTTGCTCTCCTGTCAGTTGATGGCGTTCCTTTCCATTTCCAAATGTTAAGATTGCCTGTACACGGCTTTGCTCCGCTCTGCATGAAAGGTGGCATATATAAGTCATAGTAAACCATAAGCTTTGGAAACTACAAACAGTAAAAGGAAAGGAAGGATATTATGAACTTGATTCCATAAAGTTTTTCTCCACAGGCACAGAATGAGTAAAACAGATGGATCCTTTCTTGCTGAACATGAGATTGCTCGTTTTTTATTTGTAGACAAGCTCCTATCCAGTTTGCCGACAGTTTTCTGAGCCCTAGCCATGGTGCATGAACTCCCATGACCTCCAGAAGCATCAGCATTTCTCCACTTTGGATTTTAACAATTTAGTTAGCAGTGTGGCTAAAAGGAGTAAAACTCTCTTTTCTTTACTGATTTTCATTCTAGATTTTTCATTGTATTATTACTACCGAAGGCATTGCTTCCCCAGCTCTTATCTAATATGACCCTGTTTTAACAATTCATGTGACCTCAAGTGTGAATGAAAACAAAACAGTCCTCTACTCCCCTGCCCTCCTTCATTCCAGTGGCGTAGCCACAGGTGGGCCTGGGTGGGCCAGGGCCCATCCACTTAGGGCTCAGGCCCACCCAACAGCAGCACACGTTTAGCGGTAGCTGGTGGAGATCCCAAGCTCTACCAGCTGAAGACTTCCCCCTGATGGTAATGAAAACGCTACTCTCCACAATACTGGCACCTGCGCATGTTCAGTTTTCAGCGCATGCCTGCTGCAGACTGCCAAGGTGGAAAGAAGCATTTTCCTGCCAGCTGAGATGTCTTTTGGTGGTGGTGGGGGAGAACATTTGGTGCCCACCCACTTCTTGCCTAGGCCCACCCAAAATCTGTTGTCTGGCTACGCCCCTGCTTCATCCACTTCTTCTTCTCCCCACTTAATCTAAAGCATCAAGACAGCAGCAGGCCTGGTAGTAGCATCAGTTGCAACAATAAGGACTCTGTGTAATAATGTGGGCTTACAGACCAAGGTTGCCAGATGGGCGGTTTTCCGCGACCTGCTGCGGGAAATTTCTGACTGCTGCGGGTTGCGGTTTTTTGGGCTGCTTTTTTTTTTTTTGCCAGGTGGTTTTTTTTTTCTCCGCCGGCTGCGTTTTTTCGCCCCGTGGGAGGCGTGGTTAGTGACGTTGGGGGGCGGTTAGTGACGTTGGGGGAGTGGTTAATGATGTCGGGGGCAGGGCTGGTGATTTCGGGGGCGGGGTTAATGATGGCGGGGGCGGGGTTGATGACAACGGGGGCGGGGTGTGAAATTTTGGGCAGGTTTTGGAACTGGTTAATTGGCAACACTGCCCAGTACTCTACATGGGCTTCCAGACTGACTGGAGGTGCGGAGCCAATGGATGTTCACTACATAATAACATAAGTATTGCCATACTGGGACAGACCAAAGGTCCATCAAGCTCAGTATCATGTTTCTAACAGTGACCAATCCAAGTTACAAGTTCCTGGCAAGATCTCAGAACAGTAAAAATAGATTTTATTTATTTATTTGTTGCATTTGTATCCCACATTTTCCCACCTATTTGCAGGCTCAATGTGGCTTACATTATGCCGTAGTGGCGATCGCCATTTCCGGAATGAGAAATACAAAGTTCATACCTGATAAAGTAAGTTATAGAGTAAGTTAAACAATCAAATGTAGAGAGTTCAATTCAGCATGAGAAGTAACATGATAGTTCGTAAACTTTCATTAGTGATAGAGTGGTTTAAGCAGTCACGTGTAAAAAAAGTTCGGTTTTGTCAAATTTTGGTAGAGTTTTGTTTCCTAGTGTTATGCTGCTTATCTTAGAAATACTCTTCAAATTTACTGCTGAACCCCTCACGCAAGTGATCCGTTCCACGATTCGATACAAAGGTCTTTTTTAAGACCATTTATAGACTATTCGCCAGTATTTCTTATTCTGGATCATCATTAGCTGTCTACCTTAGTATTTGGACTGCTGATGCAGGCCTTTTGGCCGAAACACAACGGTTATGTCGAGTCAAATATACTAATTAATAAAATTTGGTTTTAGCTTTACTGTGATCCAGTCTCTGGGACTCCTGGTTTTGTGCCCACTTTTCTGTTTATATTAGAAATACTGTCAAGGGGCGTGTCAAGATGGCGCCATGAGCGGTTGTGTTTGAAGCGGTCTCCTGCCTTCCCTGCTGAATAAATAGATATTCCTGTTAGAATGCCGCATACAAAACGTAAAGGGACGATCCGGGGAGTTCCCCTACCTTCCAGGACATCCACTCCGGCGAGGACAGGCTTGGAGCGCTTCTTCCCCGCGGTTTCCCGTGTTAGCGGAGCGGAGTCCTTAGCGGGGGGAGCCGGTGAAGCGGTTCTCCCGCTGGACATAGAAACATATCTTTCCCCGCTATGCTCTATAACTCCTCCTTGCCCGGCAACTCTCGCTAGTCGAACGGGGTTTCCTCTAGGACCCGGAAAGGGTGACTTTGAGGAGCCCAGAGGGGAGCTCGACCTGACGGGGAGATCAGAAGTTGCAGGAGAGACGGAGGTGAATCTAAGTCGGATCTGGCTGAAGTTATTAGAAATTGAAAGAACCCTGAAACAATCTTCTGATGAGGTAAAGACATTAAATTTATCGGTACAGGAAGTGAAGAACTCTATGGAAATAGCTAACCAAGATTTTTCAAAGAAAATTGAGGCCTTACAGACAGACTCTAAGCAAACGGAAGAATTCAAGGTGGCTGTGATTAAAGATAGTATTGAGATTAGAAGAAAAATGGAACAAATGGAGAACTATAACAGGAGGTTAAACCTTCGATTATTAAATTTTCCTAGAATGATGGGAGTCTCTCCAAATGATATGTTTTGCAGATTTTTGAAAGACAATTTGAATTTTCCCCAAGAAATATTTCCTCCTTTGAATAAAATTTATTATATTTCAAAAACAATGAATAAAGTAGAGGGAGAAGACTCGGTGGACTTACAAAATGTCACAGCCATTTTGGAACAATCAATTACAAACGCGATGGAAAGAGGAACGTTGATAGTCTCTTTTGTTTTCCAGCAGGACTTAAATGCAGTAATGAGACTTTATTTTAAATCAACCAACCGCATGTTTGTAGGCCAGAAGATCTGGCTTTATCCTGATGTGACTAAAATAACCCAGGAAAAAAGGAAAAAGTTTCTGTCAATGAGGTCAAAAATTTTGGAAATGGGAGGTTCCTTCCTTCTTGCGTATCCTTGTAAATGTGCTATCAGGATAAGTCAAACAAAATATATATATTATATGCCTGATCAGCTTCAGAACTTCTTAGATACTAAACAAGCTTAGAGATAAGAAGTATGGGAATAACGGTGTCATTATTTTTCTTGTTTAAATATATGATATTGTGTAATACACTTCACTAATTCCTACCCCCCTACCCTTTATATTGTGGTCTAAGGAAGCCAATGTTATATAAATAATTGAACAAAGTTTTTCTTTTTCCTAAGTTTGTAAAGTTATTACAATTGTGGCTGTATTACACTTTGCAGTTGTATTTATCTGTATAAGTATATATAAAATAATAAAAAAATTATTAAAAAAAAAAAAAAGAAATACTGTCAAAATCCTACTGGCGGTGCTCTACCACCAATGTATGTATATACCCCCAACTAAATGGTAGAACTACAGGCAACTGGTCATCAAATTATTATGATAAGGGGGAGTCTCATACAGTCACCGAGGGAAATAGATTCTCATCAATTTGATGTGCCTAATCACCGTGACAATTATAATCATAGACGGCCCCCTGCCATCCGTACCAATTTTTATATATTATTTTTTTTAAATGCTTATTGTGTCCTTTTTACTTCTTTTGTGTCAAACTTTAAATGTCAACTTATTCAAAAATATGACCAATGTACTCTCAGTAGGAGTTTCTCATTTACTGCAGTGGAGATAACAAACACTTATCTGTGTGCATGTCCTCAAACAATTCCAGAAATCTTTACTATCCCGACAGGTGCCTGTTTCGCTCTTATGCTTTGCCAAGGGACAGTCCTGTGAATGCAAAGACAAAAAAAAACATTAACTCAGCCTTCAGTAAATGTGCCCCTTTTCTTCTTATCTATAGGGGGGCAGACTCAAAAAAGATGTCAGGAAGTATTTTTTCACGGAGAGGGTGGTAGACGCTTGGAATGCCCTCCCGCGGGAGGTGGTGGAGATGAAAACGGTAACGGAATTCAAACATGCGTGGGATATGCATAAAGGAATCCTGTGCAGCAGGAATGGATCCTCAGAAGCTTAGCTGAAATTGGGTGGCGGAGCAGGTGGGGGGAAGAGGGGTTGGTGGTTGGGAGGCTAGGATAGGGGAGGGCAGACTTATACGGTCTGTACCAGAGCCGGTGATGGGAGACGGGACTGGTAGTTGGGAGGCGGGAAATACTGCTGGGCAGACTTATACGGTCTGTGCCCTGAAAAAGACAGGTACAAATTCAAGATATGAGTTTATCTTGGGCAGACTAGATGGACCATGCAGGTCTTTTTCTGCCGTCATCTACTATGTTACCATGTAACTCATGGCTTACGGTCTCTTCTCCTACTGCTGCTGATCACCCACTGGAAATTCAGAGCATGGCGGCGGCGTTCTTTATATGCGCTACCGGAAGTGTCAATCTGGACTTAGCACTTCCGCTATATCACTGTTGCTTGTTACATATAACATCCCCAATGGACATATGTGTTCAGGCCATCGGGTTCCACCGTCCCCAGATGAAATATCCAGTAAGTTTCTCGCTGCAGCAATCTTCGATCACGGTGTCCTCCTCCCTCTAATGCTCCTTGTGACTTTGGGCTAGTCACTTCAGCCTCCATTGCCTCAAGTTCAACTTAGATTGCTAAATCCCCCGGGGAAGGGAAATAACTCCGGTACCTGAAATGTAACTCACTGTGAGCTTGGATTTGGAAAAGGTGAGTAATCAGATCTAAATCCAAATGTACAGTATAGATAATCTCATTTGTTGGCTTTCAGGGCTACATTTAAATTCCCTTTGATCAGATGTCACCATCAGAAACAATCTTTCCTCTTTAAGTCTAATACTGTAATCTCTCCTTATTTTACGTGTCAGAGAATTAAGCTTTCCTCCCCCTTCCTTGTTCAAAGATTTTCAGACATGGGTTACATCACAACTTGGCATCCTCTCGTTTGGGAAAGATTCCACCGTGGGTTTAATTTTATCACCCTTCTCTAAAGGAGACCCACTATGATAAGTTTCAATGCAACTAACTAAGCAGGAAAACCCTACAAGTCCCCAGTATAGCAACTGTAAAAATATTAATTGTCTTTCTTAAAACAACAACAACAACAAAAAGATGATTGTATATCTTTTAACTTTGGATTCTGTTTTCTTCAGAATATGCACTGATATTTAGATTGGAGATGTCCAAAACTTCTTTTTTTTGTCTTGTCTGATCCTTTTTTTGCACTTAGGTAATCTGGATTTATACTTGGCTGCAGTTTGAGCTGGCGCAATTAATGATCTGAGTGTTTGTGCTGACAGGACACCCAATGTGCTAAATGGCAACATTGGGTCTTCTGATACCCAGCCTGCTGATGAAGGATGCTAAACATAGCCAAGCTTATCAACCTACCAGCAGTGGGAGTGCGGCATTTCAGTGACGGACGCCGCCAGCTCCACAGACTTTAGACAACCAATTTATCATCACTTCAACTGGGGCTTAGGCCACATTCCCGCATTTATCAGGGAAAAATCACTTCTTGGAAAAGTGTCTGGTGCTGCCTATGCTTATCAAGTCCAAATGGCTGAAATTAGGACAGGTTGTCAGGGGAAAAATACAAGCAGTCAGAACATGAAGTCAAATGAAGATTACACTGCGGGATGAGCTTCAGACAAAGACAGTGAGACATTTCTGCAATTGATGTGACTTCTCTTAATGGGATGCGATTAGAACTTGCAATATAACTCACAGCAACAAAGCTGATGCATCTGAATTCTGATGGAAGGTTTTAATATTGCCTGATTATAACTTTGAAAGAAACAATAAACTGTTTCATGTCTTGAACCTTTCAGAGCTTGGTAAATCTGATAGGTCAGGTCAGGTCGTGTTTTCTACATGCTCATAAATATATCTTTCCGTTGGAAGTTTCTACTTATTGAGCAATTAGAACCACTCATTTTAACACTTCTTAGGAGGCACGGTGCTCGTCTATTTATATAAATGAGGCTACTGCCCAGCGTATGGAGGCAATTCTATCTCTTGGCACCTTGATTTAGGCACTACAATGAGGTGAACTTAGCACGAATTCTGTGATGGCATTTAGGCATGTCTAAGTCATAATAAAATAGTAGCACAAGCCAGCATTGGTGCGCCAAAACTGAAGAGCGGAATAAGAAAAGGTACAGAGAAGGGCGACAAAAATGATAAAGGGGTTGGGACGACTTCCCTATGAGGAAAGGCTAAAGTGGCTAAGGCTCTTCAGCTTGGAGAAAAGGCGGCTGAGGGGAGATGTGATAGAGGTGTATAAAATACTGAGTGGAATGGAATGAGTAGACGTGAATTGCTTGTTTACTCTATCCAAAAATACTAGGACTAGGGGGCATGCAATGAAGCTACTAAGTAGTAATTTTAAAACAAGTCAGATCAAATATTTCTTCACTCAATGTGTAATTAAACCCTGGAATTCACTGCCAGAGAATGTGGTGAAAGCAGTTAGCTTAGCAGGGTGTAAAAAAAGATTTGGATCATTTCCTAAAACAAAAATCCGTAAGCCATTATTAAAATGGACTTTGGAAAAATCCACTGCTTATTTCTAGGATAAGCAGCATAAAATCTGCTTTACTGTTCTGGTACCCTGCCATGTACTTGTGACCTGGATTGGCCACTATTGAAAATAGTATACTGGGCTTGATGGACCTTTGGTCTATCCCAGAGTTCTTACTACTAGTACTACTATTCATTTCTATAACACCACTACACATATGCAGGTATTTTCTCTGTCCCTAGTGGACTCACACTCTTGTTATTTTGTACCTGGGCCAATGGAGGGTTAAGTGACTTGCCCAGAGTTACAAGGAACTGAACCCAGTTCAGCGGGATCTCAGTCCACTGCACTAATCATTAGGCTACTCCTCCAGTTCCTCCCATATCAGTGTCAGGTGTAAATGGTCACGTCTACAACTGACACGTATGACTGATAGCATTCTAGGTTATGTTTGCCATTTGGCACTACCCCCTTGGTCTAACCATGCTACTCCCATGTTTATAGCTACGCTTGAGTTACTTTATATCAGGGTTATCCAATCTCGGTCCTTGAAGGCCACAATCCAGTTGGGTTTTCAGGATTTCCCCAATGAATATTAAGAATTTATTTGCACGCATTG
The DNA here is from genome assembly GCF_901765095.1 of Microcaecilia unicolor. NCBI lineage: Eukaryota > Metazoa > Chordata > Amphibia > Gymnophiona > Siphonopidae > Microcaecilia > Microcaecilia unicolor. The sequence continues at coordinate 620,563,159 of NC_044032.1, forward strand.
ACTCCACTGTATGCAAACAAATCTCATGCGTGTTCATTGTGGAAATCCTTGAAACCTGACCCGGTGAAGGTCAAGGTTGGACACCCCTGCTTTATAAAATAGTGTCTAGTGCACTTAAGCATGAAACTGCCAATTAAAGGTATCTTTGATTCCTGTAAGTGCTGCTTAGCTCTAAGCACAAGCTTATATACTTGCCTCATATATCATAAGTACATAAGTAATGCCATACTGGGAAAAGACCAAAGGTCCATCGAGCCCAGCATCCTGTCCCCAACAGCGGCCAAGCTACCCAAACGTACCTGGCAAGCTACCCAAACGTACAAACATGTTATATATGTTATTCCCGATATTGTGGATTTTTCCCAAGTCCATTTAGTAGCGGTCTATGGACTTGTCCTTTAGGAAACCGTCCAACCCCTTTTTAAACTCTGCTAAGCTAACCGCCTTCACCACTTTCTCCGGCAACGAATTCCAGAGTTTAATTACACGTTGGGTGAAGAAACATTTTCTCAGATTTGTTCTAAATTTACTACACTGTAGTTTCATCGCATGCCCCCTAGTCTCCTAGTATTTTTGGAAAGCGTGAACAGACGCTTCACATCCACCTGTTCCACTCCACTCATTATTTTATATACCTTTGCAAGGGTACTTGGATGTGCTGAAATTAATAAATAAAAGAACCGAATTTGGTCAATATTGTACTGCAAATCAGCAGAACCATTGTCCCTTCATCGTGACCTAGCTCAGGAAACCCAGATGAGAAAAATCACATGTTTGAACATGAAATGGTGGCCAGATTGCAGTAATAACTATGTTTTGTGGATGGGGATAGATAATCACTTGATGACAGCATGTGATTATAATCCTGCTCCTGGCAAACCCTGCTGCTCTCTGACTCACGTTCAGGACTGCTGCATGCCAAAAGCAAATATTACTAAACCTTCCAAGTTGCTGGGTCATACACAAAGGTCATTTTACCATAGGTTTCTCACACAGGCAAATGGGACAGCTAGTCTGATTTAATCCTAATTCTGTCATCTTGATTTGAATATAACATTTTTCATAGACATTCATTATATTTACTGTGCTAAAAGGATATATTTTGACTCCTAAAAGTTCATGAACATAACTCCAGGTCCAGGTTTTTTTTTTGTTCTTCCCGTTTTGATTCTCTCTGTATAAAACATAGTAAATGACGGCAGATAAAGATCCGAATGGTCCATCCAGTCTGCCCAACAAGATAAACTCATTTTACATGGCATGTGATACTTCATATGTATACCCCAGTTTGATTTGTCTTTGCCATTCTCAGAACACAGACTGTAGAAGTCTGCCCAGTACTGTTCTTGTACTAAAGGTTCTGAAGTTAATGTTGAAGCCCCTTAATTTTACACTCCAGCCCATCCATATCTATTCAGTTACCGATCAGGGCGTAGACTGTAGAAGTCTGCCCAGCACTGGGTTTGCTTCCCAATTGCCGGTGTTGCCACCCAATGTCCGCTAAGATTCCATAGATCCATTCCTTCTAAACAGGATTCCATTTTCCATTACTGTTTTCATCTCCACCACCTGCCGCGGGAGGGCATTCCATGTATCTACCACCCTTTCCATGAAAAAACAGTTCCTGACATTAGTCCTGAGTCTGCCCCCCTTCAACCTCAATTCATGTCCTCTAGTTCTACCGCCTTCCCGTCTACGGAAAAGGTTCGTTTGCGGATTAATACCTTTCAAATATTTGAACATCTGTATCATGTCACCCTTGTTTCTCCTTTCCTCCAAGGTATACATGTGACAGTGGGAATCATGTCTTGAGGGACTGAGAAGAATCTCTTGTACAGATCATGTTTAGTGACCCCTGTTGGTTCAAGATCCACCAAACCAATGGTACCTCTTTCCCTTCATGAGATGCCCAGGACCAGTAACTCCAGCAGATGGATGGGGGATTTGAATCTACTACAGATCCCCTACACTATTTCTCACAAACACATGGTCTGAGTCCCACGATTCGCCCAAAGTGTCTTCCTTTGTACAGTCAGGTTGGCTATCATCCAGTGAGTCTAAGAGGCTCTTTTACAAAAATGTGGTAAAATTCTGGAGTTATTTTGCAGTAATTTCCTAAATTTTTTAAAGTTATTTTAAGTATTTGTGCACCGTTTAGACTTGACTACAAATTAGGTGGTATAGAGGGACATTTTCATATGACATCTAAGTCCAACTTTGGACGTTTTGCTAAAAATGTCTACAATTCAAGTGGGGAATACAGCCATTTTCACAACAGAAAAACTATCTTTTTTTTTGAAAATGGTTATTTGCAAGATGTTTTTGTGCTCTGTGCATTTATCTTTTTGGTTCATTTCTGAAAAAAAATGTTCAAGTGATAAACGCACAAAATCACACCATTGGGATATAGGAGGAGCCAGCATTCTTAGTAGACTGGCCACCCAGACATTCCAGGAGAGCAATGGGCATCCCACGGGGAACTGCAGTGGACTTCAAATAAATGCTCCCAAGCACACATCTCACCGTTGCTTCCTTATCTTATATGCTGAGCCCACAAAGCCACTACCCCCAACTGTACACCACTACAATAGCCCATATGGGTGAAGGGGCACCTATAAGTGGGTACAGTGGGTTTCTGGTGAGTTTGGGAGGGCTGACAGTTTCCACCACAAGGGTAACAGGGAGGGAGTGGTATGGGCCTGGGTCCACCTGTCTGCAGTGCACCATATCCACCACTAGACTACTCCAGAAACCTGCATACTGCTCTAATGGACCTCGGTGTTGCATCTGAGCTGGCATAGAGGCATTTGGGAGGGGGGGGGGGTGAGAGGGGGTTAGTGACCACTGGGGGAGTAAGGGGATGTCATCTGGTCATTTAAGTCACATTTTTGTGCCTTATTCATTTATAAAACAGGTCTAGACCAAAACCTCCAACTTATATCCCTGGATATTTTTGTTTTGTTCCATTCTGGCAGAAAAGTGTCCAAGTGTCAGGATTGCCCAGATCCCGCTCTTAATATGCCCCAGACATACACCTTGCGATTTGAATGCACTTCTGATGGACTTCATAGAAAAACGACTAAAAATCGGTTTTGAAAATACCAATGTGAATATTTTTGTGAAAAAAACATCAAAATGCAGATTTATGCTACTTTTGGGATGTTTTTCTCTTTTGAAAATGAGCCCTAGAGTATTACTGTTTGGTAATTGCAGAGCATCTACATTCCGAGCTTAAGCTCATGCAGTTCACGCAGAGACTGATTTACCTTGTGTCAAGTGCTTTACAGATGCTGCAGTAACAGTGAATGCATGGTAGGTTCCTGTGCATTAATTGCATGGCACAGTCCATGCCATTCAGTGCCCCAATCCATGCTGCTGTGCAGTCAATGCATGAATGACATTTTAGTAGGATGTATAAATTGGAATTGAGATGTTGCGAAATTTCAGGTTCTGTTTATATTTTAGAACACGATGTGCCCAAAATAGAGTCCGTTAAAAAAACACAGAGAAATAGACATTTATGTACACGTTAAATATGGCAGGAGTATCCATTTTAGAAAACGGGCACATAAATGGGGTGGGTGAGACACAGCATGCTTTCAGTGCTGCAGCCTTAAAGGCAAGTTTGGAGAGGCACAAGGGGAGGAAGACGGAATGTGAGGGTGAACATTGCCTCCTATCCCATGATGCTTTAATTTTCTCAGGAGTCTTTAATTAGGTGTTTTGTTAAATGCCTTTTGAAAATCCAGATACACAGTATCAACTGGCTCACCTTTATCCTGTTCGCTCATTCCTTCAAAGAAATGTAATAGATTGGTGAGGCAAGATTTCCCTTGACTAAATCCATGTTGGCTTTGTATATGCTCTGTGATTTTGTTCTTTATAATAGTCTCTACCAGGTTGTCCGACATTGACGTCCAAAACATGTAAAATCCACAGGTAAAAGTACCCACAGATTGCACCAATGTGAGTAGTTAGATTACCCCCATACTATGGTCAAAGGCTTTGCGCGTAGGTGTAATCTGCTCAAGACAGATTTGTCTTACTATCTTAATCATTTCACCAAGTTCACTGTATTAATTGCACTCTAAGAAATGCTTGAGGCTTGACATCAGGGTTTCGGCTGGAATAATCATTAAAAATGTGGAAAGAAATGATGAATACTGGTAAATTTAGATAAGAATTTGTGGGCAGATTTATGAAACACATGATGATTTCAAGCAAATATTTACAATGGAAGAGCAATAATTGTCAGACATGCTCATCTGACGGGAAACTGCAGTTCTCAGTTGGCAGAAGCCTATGACACTTAGAAGCACCTTCTTGAGTGATTACAGTATAGCATCATCTCTGCTTAAGATAACTTTTGCTAGTTTTCTCAAGTGAGAAAGGAAGACAGAGAAAAAACTATTTATCCAAGAAATTACCTTGCCCAACAGATTCCAGTATGGCAACTCTCCCGACTGAAGCTATTTCTGGCTGTTAATGGGTTTCTGCCAGGTACTTGTGACCTGGCTTGGCCACTTTTTGGAAAACAGGATACTGGGCTAGATGGACCATTGGTCTGACCCACTATGGCTATTCTTATGTTCTTATGTTATGTTCTAAGGTATGTATTTTAAGTAAGTATAAAGAACTGAAATACTAACATTTGAATGCAGATATCTGTACTTCATCCTTATCTTTATGTTTACCTATGAAATCCTGGATATATGATTTTTGGGGGGGGGTCCTTTTACTTAAAGGGTAGTAAAATCTGGGTATAGAGCTCCCTAACCCAGGTCTTCCCCACATGCTAAGCCCAGATTTTAAGCGGCTCTTTTAAAAGCATTTTCTTTTTTTATTTTTGCAGGTTGTGCGCTAATGTTTCCATTAGTGTGCAATACCTGCAAACAAATTAACATGGGCACCCTTACCACTTTCTATTTAGGAGGAGCTAAGTGCTCCCGTGTTAACCCATCATTAACCGGTTAGCGTGCGATATCCCTAATACGCTAGCTGGTTAACATTTCCACATCCATTCTCTATGCAAGATATGTCCCCTGGAAAAATATCTTTAAAACATACCTACTATGCGTAAACAGACAAATACTGTAAAACACTTGTTTTTCCCATGCTAAGCGCATATTAGGACTAAACACCGTTCAGTAAAAGATTCCCTTGGCTTATAATTAATAATTGTTTTATTTCTTTATTATGCATTTTTTGTTGGTTTGCTCTGGGTGTGGGAGTGTGTTTATTTACGTGAGTATTTATGATGTTTTTATTTTATATTAGGCTGATATTCAAAGCAATTTAAGCGGGTAGGAGAGACTCCTACCCATAAGTCTTGTTGTAACAAGTATATCATGCACAAAATTAAAAAACCTAACATATCTTATAATACAACTCTGATTCTTAGTTCAGTAATTAGACCTAAAGAAACTTTTTCCAGGTCTTCGTGATTCTAGTAAGACTGAAACGCCTTCTCAGGGTCTGCCTACTGCTGATGGGCTTGCAGACTATTTCTCCTCAAAGATATCCTCATTACATAGAATGCCGTTCAACACCATTTTTTTCAACACCATATACTGAATGTAGCCCTGTACATAAAAAAAATAAAATAAAATAACCAAAAGAAATACAATCAAAGTTTACAACAGGAATATAGCGCTACTAGACGTACGCAGCGCTTTACACTTGAAAAATGAAACTTTAAAAATAAATGTAAACAATGAATCAGTATCTGTGCTACAGATCAGTTCTCATTTTTCTTTATCTTTTTACTCATGGAACATGGTACTGGTAATATGTACTAATTCTAATGTTGTATTACCACGTGGTATTCAAAATATTCTGCTTCCAACAACTGCTGCTGTTGTAAATCACACTTGTTTATTCTTACTTTTATTAAGAGGACCTCAAATCTTCCCGGCTTGGCTGTTCTATTCAGAACTCATTTGCATGATATTTTCTTACATACGCTCAAGCTGTTTTCTGAAAGTATTTATTATCACCGGTCCTGTATTTGCTATCAAAATCTTTCAGAGGTCAGGATTCTAAATCACTGAAAAAAACTCCCACTCGGGAGAAAAACCAGTGATTCCTGCCCTCTGAAACACAGCTTCCCCTTGTACCAAGCAGAATATTTTCTGCAACTGATTCTGTCATACATTTACTGGTAATATGTTGCAACAATACTGTGATAGTCATGACTGGGCTTTTCAAGTTGCTGCAAGACCACAGCTAAATCTATGGAACTTCAGTGATATCAGTAAGGATTGCAGCTCTATATAGGGAAGTGTAGTGATGTCAACTGAAAGGAAGCTCTGGAATGAGGGGGCAAAGGATGAAGGTGAAAGGGGACAGACTCAGGAATAATCTAAGGAAATACTTGATGCCCTTGGGTGTAGGGTATGGATTTTCTTACGGGGTTCGGGTTGGGATCAGAATTGGGTGATTTGTCATGAGCTGATTATTTTTTTGAAGGGGGGGGGGTGAAGGCAGCAGTCGCAGCTGCCTCTTAATTAACAAAATTGTCCTGAAACAAAATATATATTAAAAAAAACTTTCAAACGACATAGGAAACCAAAGAAAACAATTTTTTGCCTGCACATCACTAAACAACAGGGACATTAGCAGTGACTGCTACTCCATAAACTGAACTAGAATGATATCAGTAAACTCCTTATACTGAAAGTATTTTTATTGCATTTTATTTCTTTTCATTTACCCACCTATGAACTCAGGCAGTTCACAAACAGACATACATATTCACTATATCAATACATAAACATAACAATAAAAGCACAAACAGTAAAGATTACAGATCCATTCATTGAACTGCACTGATGCCACTCTAGGAATTTGATGCCTGCAGTAACATCAAAAGCCAGAATCCCACTCAGTGGTGTGCTGGTACATTTTTAACAACAGGCTCTCTCCCCAGTCCACCTCGGCGTCCCCCCCCCCCCCATCCACCTCTGCGCCCCCCATCCACCTCTGCGCCCCCCCATCCATCTCTGCACCCCCCATCCACCTCTGCGCCCCCCTCAAAAAATTGCAGAGCTGGCTATAGCTGGGGGGGGGGGGGGCAATGCATTACTCTCTCCAGGAAAAAAAATTAAATGATCCCAGGTTCCAATCTAATTCATGTTTAATATGGGATAAAATGCCATAAATAAGTAAATAAATAAATATAAACTTTTAACGTTCAGCACCTGATTCTCAAAGTGGACATATTCCAAACACTATAATGAAAATAAAAAAAACTTTTCTACCTTTGTTGTCTGGTGACTTTGTTTCTCTGATCATGCTGGCCCAGTATCTGATTCTGCTGATCTCTATCTGTTCCCTTGACTCCGTTTCCAGGGCTTCCTTTCCATTTATTTCTTTTCTTTCCTCCTTTCTTCTTCATTTCTGGTCCTCCGCAGACTTGACTGTACAGTGGATCCAACTTCTGCCTATTTTCTCCATCCATGTGCAGTTTCTCTCCTCACTTCCTTTTCCCTCATCTAATCTCCTTCCTCTATCTTCCCTCCGTGTCCAGCATTTCTTCTCTCTCCCTTGTCCCTTCCCTCCCCTCCATCCATGTCCAGAATTTCTCTTGCCCTCCCCTCCATCCATGTCCTGAAACTCTCCTCTCTCCCCTGCTCCCCTCTATCCATCCATACCCAGCAATTGTCTTCTCTCCCCTGCCCCCCTCTATCCATTCATGCCCAGCAATTGTCTTCTCTCCCCTGCCCCCTCTACCCATCCCTGCCCAGCAATTCTCCTCCCTTCCCTGCCGCTCCCAAACATGTTCAGCAATTCTCCTCCCTCCCCTGACCTCCCCTCCCGCTCCCAAACATATCCAGCGATTTTCCTTTGCCCCCACCGTCCCCCCCTGCTCCCATCTTGTTTAGTACCTCTCCGTTGAAGCGCCGCCTTATTTAAGCCCTGCTGCGACTCCAGCCTTCCCTCCCTGCTTGCTGCCTTCGAAGAGTTCGTTGAGTTCGTTCGTCGTGCCCTTAGTCCCGCCTTCTGATGACGAACTCATCGAAGCAAGCAGGGAGGGAAGGCTGGAGACGCAGCAGGGCTTAAATAAGGCGGCGCTTCAATGGAGAGGTACTAAACAAGATGGATGGGAGCGGGAGGGGACGGTGGGGGGCGAAGGAAAATCGCTGCACATGTTTGGGAGCGGGAGGGGAGGTAAGCATGGCGCCCTCCTACCATGCTTACCTCTGTAATGGAGCTGGCTCACCTCAAACAACAACCGGCTCGCAAGAGCTGTCAAAAATTAACAAGCGGCTCTTGCGAGCCGGACAGAGCCGGCTCCAGCACACCACTGATCCCACTACTCCAGAACTACTTTAACACCTCTATTCTTAGGGGCGCTTTCATGCACAAAACCACACATAGGGGTCCTTTTACTAAGCTGCGGTAAATGCTAGCATGTAGTTACCACAGCTTAAAAGGGCTTATCGTGGGACATGCTTGGCTACGCTGCGATAAGTTTCAAATGTGCGCATGCTACCCCATACACTAAAAAATATTTTTAATTTTTGGGTTGAGGGGGCATGTCACATTACCATGTGCTAACTGATTAGTATGGGATTATCGCGTGAATGGACTGTGTCAGCATTAGCGCACACCAGCCGCTAGTGCAGCTTAGTAAGCGGGGGAGGTTTTTTTTTGGAAAATTGGCCATTCTATTGCTGCAATAAAAATTGTCTTAGAATGCAGGAAAAACCCGGGCATGCTAAGGCTGCTTTCTATGGGATAAACATAAAGGAATCCTGCTCGGAAGGAAGGGATCCCCAGAACCTTAGCCAAGATTGGGAGGCAGAGCCGGTGGTGGGAGGCGGGGCTAGTGCTGGACAGACTTATATGGTCTGTGCCCTGACAATGGCAGATACAAATTAAGGTAAGGTATACACAAAAAGTAGCACACGTGAAATTATCTTGTTGGGCAGACTGGATGGACCATGCAGGTCTTTTTCTGCCGTCATCTACTATGTTACTATCCAGCTTATAATCGAAACTTTTCGCCGATGATCTTCCGACACAAATCGGGAGATCGCCAGAGATTTCGCAAAAGCAGCAAAAAGCGTATAATCGAAAGCTGGCTTTTTAACAGCATTGCCACTTTCCCTTCGAATCGCCGGCAAAAGTTCAAGGGGGCGTGTCGCCAGCGAAGCGAAGGCGGGACATGGGCGGGCATGGGCGTGGCTATCAGATAGCTGGCTTTCGCGGATAATGGAAAAATAAAACCCGGCGATAATCAGCATTTCGCCGGGTTTACTTGGTCCTTTTATTTTCACGACCAAGCCTCAAAAAGATGCCCCAACTGACCAGATGACCACTGGAGGGAATAGGGAATGACCTCTCTGTACTCCCCCAGTGGTCACCAAACCCCTCCCACACAAAAAAATATAAAAAAAACACCTTTTTTGCCAGCCTGTATGCCAGCCTCAAATGTCATACCCAGCACCCAGTATTTGGTGGGTGCAGTGCACTTCAGGCAGGCGGACCCAGGCCCATCCCCCCCCCCCCCACTTGTTACACTTGTGGTGGTAAATGTGAGCCCTCCAAACCCCCCCCCCCAAAACCCATTGTACCCACATGTAGGTGCCCCCCTTCATCCCTAAGGGCTATGGTAGTGGTGTACAGTTGTGGGGAGTGGGTTTTGGGGGGGGGGATTTGGGAAGCTCAGCATACAAGATAAGGGAGCTATGTACCTGGGATCAATTTGTAAAGTCCACTGCAGTGCCCCCTAGGGTGCCCGGTTGGTGTCCTGGCATGTGAGGGGGACCAGTGCACTACAAATGCTGGCTCCTCCCACGGCCAAAAGCCTTGGATGTCGCCAGGTTTGAGATCGCCGGCAGTTTTTTCCATTATCGCGGAAAAACACACCCGGCGATGTCAAACCCGGCGAAATCCAAGGCATTTCGACGCGGCCAAACCGTATTATCGAAAAAAAAGATGGCCGGCCATCTTTTTCAAAAATACGGTTCCGGCCAGCTGTTGCACCGCCGCCAGAATAGATCGCCGGCGATCTATTTCACCGGCAATGTTCGATTATTCCCCTCCACGTAACTTAGTAAAAAGACTCCATTATTTACTGCAGACACCATTGCTTTCAAAGGGATCTATTCACTAGTAAAGTGGGATTTCATGTATTAATCCATAATACACCTTTGTGAAAGGGATGTAAAAATACAAAATCATGGCACATTCAAAAAATCAGTCTCCTATAATAAGTGATCACACTGTTTGTTTGCAGTAATCTTCTTAAACATGTCTGCATTAATCTTCCTTTAAAGTGACATATTTATAAGGCTCTACCAGCGATGAAAGAGAAATATAATTTAAGTGTTATACTCTCTCCCCCAAATTCTATAAATAGTGCTAAATTTGTGTGCACAAAATGATTGAATAATGAGCCAATTAGCACTGATAATTAAGACCTGGTTCTAGTGGAGGAGTAGCCTAGTGGTTAGAGCACCAGCCTTGATAGCCAGAGATATCAGGTTCAGATCTCACTGCTGCTCCTTGTGAGCTTGGGCAAGTCATTTAACTCTCCATTGCCCCAGGTACAAAATTAGGGGACCCTTTACTGAGGTGTGCTGAAAAATGGCCTGCGGTAGTGTAGATGCATGTTTTGGGCGCATGCAGAATCATTTTTCAGCGCACCTGCAAAAAAAATGCCTTTTTAAAATTTTTGCAAAAAATGGACATGCAGCAAAATGAAAATTGCCGCGCGTCCATATTGGGTCTGAGACCTTACTGCCAGCCATTGACCTAGCAGTCAAGTCTCACATGGTAACCAGGCAGTAATGACACGCGCCAAAAATGAAATTACCGCAAGGGCCTCACGGTAGCCGTGCAGGAACTCCATTTTGGCGTGCGTTGGGCACGTGTAGTCACTTATGTGGCTTAGTAAAAGGGACCCTTAGATTATGAGCTCTCCAGGGGACAGGGAAATAGCCAGTGTACCTAAATATAACTCACCTTGAGCTACTACTGAAAAAGGTGTGAGCAAAATCTAAATAAATAAATTGTCAGTGCTAATTGGCATCAAGTTAAATTTTTGTGCACATATGTACTTGCCCGGATCTGTGTGTAAATTTTACTTGCAGCTCCAAAAAGGGGGTACGGCCATGGGAGGGTCACAGGTGGATCAGGGCATTCCTGCAGTTTATGCCTGCAGTTATAGAATAGGCGGGATCTGCTCCAAAATTTAGGTGCAAGGATTTACAGCAGGGTTCGGTTGATGTAAATGCTCGTGCTTAAAGGTAGTCACGGATCCTGGCACTAAACACTATTTTTTTTAGGCACCAAAACTTTGATGCCAGCGATAGATAGGTAATTAAATTTGCTGATGACACAAAGTTATTCAAAGTCGTTAAATCGTGGGAGGATTGTGAAACATTACAAGCGGACCTTACGAGACTGGGAGACTGGGCGTCTAAATGGCAGATGACGTTTAATGTGAGCAAGTGCAAAGTGATGCATGTGGGAAAGAGGAATCCGAATTATAGCTACGTCATGCAAGGTTCCACGTTAGGAGTCACGGACCAAGAAAGGGATCTAGGTGTAGTCGTTGATGATACGTTGAAACCTTCTGCTCAGTGTGCTGCTGCGGCTAAGAAAGCAAATAGAATGTTAGGTATTATTAAGAAAGGAATGGAAAACAAAAATGAGGATGTTATAATGCCTTTATATCGCTCCATGGTGCGACCGCACCTCAAATATTATGTTCAATTCTGGTCGCCGCATCTCAAAAAAGATATAGCGGAATTAGAAAAGGTGCAGAGAAGGGCGACGAAAATGATAAAGGGGATGGGACAACTTCCCTATGAGGAAAGGCTAAAGCGGCTAGGGCTCCTCAGCTTGGAGAAAAGGCTGCTGAGGGGAGATATGATAGAGGTCTATAAAATAATGAGTGGAGTCGAACGGATAGATGTAAAGTGTCTGTTCACGCTTTCCAAAAATACTAGGACTAGGGGGCATGCGATGAAGCTACAATGTAGTAAATTTAAAATGAATCAGAGAAAATATTTCTTCACTCAACGTATAATTAAACTCTGGAATTCGTTGCCAGAGAATGTGGTAAAGGCGGTTAGCTTAGCAGAGTTTAAAAAAAGTTTGGACGGCTTCCTAAAGGAAAAGTCCATAGACCGTTATTAAATGGACTTGGGGAAAATCCACTATTTCTGGGATAAGCAGTATAAAATGTTTTGTACATTTTTAGGATCTTGCTGGGTATCTGTGACCTGGATTGGCCACTGTTGGAAACAGGATGTTGGGCTCGATGGACCTTTGGTCTTTCCCAGTATGGCGATACTTATGTACTTATGATAAGCATAAACTACCCTTAACGCTGGCTCTTCAGGTATTTCACACACCAGATTTCATAATGTATGAGGCAAATTAGACACAGAGTTACAGAGAACAAGGCCAAAAGTGCAAAGGAAGTCATATAGGACTTCAGAGTTCTGAATGGAGGATTCTTTACTGGATTTTATAGAATTGTTTAGATGCTGTGACCACAGCGTGAATTTCTTTAATAGGTATAGTACTCAACTGATCTTTCTCTCATCCAGTCAGTTTCATGGGAGTTTGCGACCTTCCCCTGGTTGAGATTCAGTTGAAGATATGAAAAAAATTGCAGCTTGTGTCCCACAAAATCTACATATTCATATTTTTCATCACTTCTACTATCACAATTATTATTATTATTTTGCAAGTCTTCTATAATCACTTGGGACTCCTAACTCTTGAGTTGAAAGCCAGCAAACGAGCACACATGCTGAACTTTAGTTGACATTGAAAAAGCACTGGAAAACTAAACAGGAAAGTTTGGAATAAGATCCTTCCCTGTGGCTTTTGCTGGGTCAAAAACCATAAAGTGCCAAAAAAGGGAGAGAGAATAAAAAAGAAAAAAGAAAGAAAGAAGGAAAGAAAGAAAGAAAAACATAAGACACAAAGTTCCCACCATCTGGATCAAAAAACATTTTTTTTTTTAAATTATTGTACGGCATGTCTTGCAATGGATGCTGAATGATGTTTTTATACATCCCTTATATAGAAATACCATATACCCTTGGAGTCAGGGTAAGATATTTAGGGGCTTTTTTATTAATCTGCGGTAAGCACTAACGGGTGCGTACTGCAGCTTAAACTGCCTTACCACTGGGTGAGCTCAGGCATCCCACAGTAATTTCAGAATCTGTACATATTTATTAATTTATTTATTTGTGACATTTATAGCCCCACATTATCCCAAACAAGTTTGAGTTCAATGTGGCTTACACTAAACAGTATAGGATACATAACACCCCGGAGCGCAGTCTTATCAAGGGGGGCGGGAGGACCGCTCCGCCCCGAGTGCAGTCGCTGGGAGCTGCGTCGGCTCCATTGGTTCCCTGCTCTCTCTGCCCCGGAACAGGAAGTAACCTGTTCCGGGGCAGAGAGAGCAGTGAAGAAGCGGAGCCGACACCCCCCCCCCCCCCCCCAGCAGCGTGCACCCGGGGCGGACCGCCCCACCGCCCTCCCTTCCTATGCCACTGCAATACAGTATCATAAACATACTGGGATAGCTATGGATGTTTAATGTTTAGAAAATCTATTATGAATGAGAAATTGTACATGAAGCAAAGAGAAAGTTAATGGTAAATAGAGTAATAACCAATTTAGGTAATAATTAATTGTTTGAGATATGGTCGTTCTTTGTGAGGGTTTGTTTGAGTAGGAACGATTTGAGAATTTCGTGGATTCCTGTATATTTCTTATTTTGGGTGGTACGGAGTTCCACCATGTGGTTCCTAGGTAAGTGAAATCTACCGAGTGGACAGTTTTGTAGATCACTTTTTTGCAATTTGGGAGGTGTAGTCTGAGATAGTTTATTGTCTTCACACGCACTTAAAAATAGATTTTAGTTTTTAGTGCTGGGGACGGGTTGGGGCGGAGAGCAAGCGTGCTCTGTACATTGCTGTCTGCTAACCGATTAGCATATAATTAGCAAGTGAGCCCTTACCACCTTACCCCCCCCCCCTCTTTTTGTTTTTCCCATTCCCCTCTCGTTCCCCTTTTTTCCTCCCCTGCCCCTTCTCCCTTTCTTTTATTTGATGAATCGCCTAAGCCAGTGCTGTCAAAGCGATTTAAATATGATAAAAGCATTAACACTCAGTACAATACGTTATGCCTTACAATTTTATAGCAGAAGCAAATAAGCAGAAAACAATAAAAATAAAACAATAAAAGGAATAGAGAGCAAGACCAAACAAACCACAAACAAGCAAACGTGCTGTATCTCACAAGAAACCCCCCCCCCGAGATTACTGTAGACCCGCAGTTAGGGAGAACAATTTTAATTGGCGAAAGCTGACTGAAAAAGATGTGTTTTATGTAAGGTCTTAAATGATCAATGTATTTTAATGTACATCATACCATGTATTCATGGTAATTAGCTATTTTGCATAATTACGCACCTTGTCACATAATTAGTTCTAAATACTGTGCATAACTGAACCATTAATGTATATTAAACTTAAAGTTTCTACAGGGCAATTTTATGAACTAGGTGCTAACATATCTGCGAGTTTTATGCATCAAAATTTAAAAATGCGTGTGATAAACATAAAGGAATTCTGTTCAGAAGGAATGGATCCTCAGAAGCTTAGCTCAGATTGGGAGGCGGGGCTGGTGTTTGGGAGGCGGGGCTAGTGCTGGGCAAGACTTCTACGGTCTGTGCCCTGAAAATGGCAGACACAAAAAGTAGCACATATGAGTTTATCTTGTTGGGCAGACTGGATGGACCGTGCAGGTCTTTTTCTGTCATCACCTACTATATGTTACTATGTAAATGTTTAGAATCCTAGCACAGACATGCATATGTGCACACTTAGGCCCATTTGTGCTAACAGGCCACTTAAGTGCTATTCTGCAAATACTTGCTTAAGTTGGTTTGAGTCTATTTGTGAGGGTGCATACAAAGGGGCAGAGCACAGGCAAAATCATAGGCAAAGCTCTCACTTATGAGCGTTACCAGGGATTAAGGACTATGGGTATTCGCCATCTTCATGTCATACAAAACGTGGCTATCAAACTTATCAGGGGCGCACGGAAATATGATCATGTAATTCTGCTGCTGCGTGAGGCGCGCTGGTTGCCGCTCACGTTTCAGATTTCTTATAAAATTCTGCTCTTGGTCCATAAGATCTTGTCTACTAATCTTCCCCCTTTTTTTAAACTTAGTTGCTGCAATACTATTCTCCCAGATGAGCTCTTCAATCTAATCATCAAAATCTCCTTGATGTCCCTACTTTTAGGCAGGTAAGGCTTGAGTGTATTAGGAAGAAGGTTTTCAGTGTTGTAGGCCCTAGCCTTTGGAACACATTTCCCTTATCCATAAGATCACGGGACTCTTTATCCATGTTTAAAACTGACCTGAAAACCTATTTGTTTAAAAAGGGGTTGGACGGTTTCCTAAAGGACAAGTCCATAAACCGCTACTAAATGGACTTGGGAAAAATCCACAATTCCGGGAATAACATGTATAGAATGTTTGTACGTTTGGGAAGCTCGCCAGGTGCCCTTGGCCTGGATTGGCCGCTGTCGTGGACAGGATGCTAGGCTCGATGGACCTTGGTCTTTTCCCAGTATGGCATTACTTATGTACTTATGAAACTTTCCTATAGGTCTTTACTTGTGGGAGAAAAGTTGGAGATTGAGTGCGGTGGGGTGCCCTGGAGGACACTGTAGCTCTATTATATTGCTAATTATTTCTTTACTTCTTCCTCTTAATTTACTACATATATTGTTATGTATGTAAACCACTCAGACAAAGCTTGATGGACTGCAACGGGCATTACCTGACTTTTCTTCCCCCTTTCCCTCTCTAAGTTCCTCCCAAACTGTTTCCTACCATACATATACCTCATTATACCACAATATCACTTTGTATTCATTCATACTATGTATTTGTTCAAACCGTAATCGGCTAACATCGTTAACGGTTATATGTAAGCCACATTGAGCCTGCAAAAGGTGGGAAAATGTGGGATACAAATATAAAAAATAATAATAATATCAAGTAATAAAGAAACTTGAAACTGTAAGTTACGAGTGTCCCTGCCACACTTAGGTGCTCATGCTGACCCCAGTTCTATGGCTGGTGTTAGCACCTAAATGTTAAGCCAAATGAAAAAGAGCACAATGGCCTCCAAGGGTGGGTTGGCATCTAAAATTAATTATAAGACCAACATGGGCTGTGTTTCTGCAAAATGCCTACATCAGGGGTCGTTAATGTTAGTTTGATAATCATGATCTGATCCTATGTTGTTTCAAAGATCAGTATTACCAACACATACAGGACTGAGTTCTATAAATGACACCAAAAATTCAGCGCTGAGTAAAAAAACAACGCTAAGCACTATCCTATAAACGCTGCTCAAAGTTAGGTGCCGTTTATAGAATAGAGCTTAGTGCCATGAACTGCGACTATTCTTAGGTGTGACCATTTACACCAACAGAACACTGGTGTAAATCCTTGCTCCTAAATTAGGTGCATAAATTGTGGGAAAACCCCCAATCCACCTATGACCCTCCCATGGCCATACCCTCTTTTTGGAGTCATGCGTAATATTTAAGGGCGGATCCAGGCACGTAAATATACGTGCGTAAATTTCAATTGATGCCAATTTGCACAGATAATTGATTGTCAGCCCCCAATTATCAGCACTAATTGGTTTGTTATTCAATTTAATTGCATGCACACACCCAAATTTGCGCAATGTGCCATATTTAGAATTCGGGGCCAGGGTTAAAAACAATGTAACGAATTTGTACAGTTAAAAAATGCTGCTAAGACTCTCCAAAGCAAACTGTTCATCTATCCTGTGTTGGGTCCTTTAATAAATTTTAGATGCTAACCCATCTGTTGAGGCACAATCCCCCACGGATTCTACATATCGTGCCTTAATTTCCACGTTGAAATCAAAGTGTATTCTATAACAATACACATACCTTAATTGTTTATCTAGCTAATCAGTGCTATTAATTGGATGTTAGCAAGAAATTAACACTAATTAGAATTTAGATTTACACACACAACTCACTAAGACCCCCTCCAGCTTATTTTCGAAGGAGAAGGGCGCCCATCTTCCGACACAAATCGGGAGATGGGCGCCCTTTTCCTAAGGGCGGCCAAATCGGCATAATCGAAAGCCGATTTTGGCCGGCCTCAACTGCTTTCCGTCGCAAGGCCAGCCAAAGTTCAAGGGGGCGTGTCAGCAGTGTACCGAAGGCGGGATGGGGGCGTGGTTAAGAGATGGCTGTCCTTGGCTGATAATGGAAAAAAGAAGGGCTGCCCTGACGAGCATTTGGCTGACTTTACTTGGTCCCTTTTTGTTCACGACCAAGCCTGAAATGGTGCCCAAACTGACCAGATGACCACCAGAGGGAATCGGGGATCAGCTCCCCTTACTCCCCCAGTGGTCACCAACCCCCTCCCACCCAAAAAAAAAAATTTTTTTAACATATTTTTGTCAGCCTCTATGCCAGCCTCAAATGTCATACCCAGCTCCATCACAGCACTATGCAGGTCCATGGAGCACTTTTTAGTGGGTAATGCAGTGCACTTCAGGCAGGCAGACCCAGACCCATCCTCCCCCTATCTGTTACACTTGTGGTGGTAAATGGGAGCCCTCCAAAACCCACCTGAAACCCACTGTACCCACATCTAGGTGCCCCCCATTACCCTTTAAGGGCTATGGTAGTGTTGTACAGTTCAGGGTAGTGAGTTTTGGGGGGATTTTGAGGGACTCAGCACACAAGGTAAGGTGCACAACTATGCACCCGGGATCAATTTGTGAAGTCCACTGCAGTGCCCCCCAGGGTGCCTGGTTGGTGTCATGGCATGTGAGGGGAACCAGTGCATTACAAATGCTGGCTCATCCCATGATCAAACGGCTTGGATTTGGCCAGTTTTGAGATGGCCGTCCTTAGTTTCCATTATCGGCGAAAACCAATGGCGGCCATCTCTAAGTGCGGTCATCTCTAAGGTGGACCCAAATGTTGAGATTTGGCCGTCCCCGACCGTATTATCGAAACGAAAGATGGCCGGCCATCTTGTTTCGATAATATGGTCGGGGATGCCGCTTTATGGGGCCGTCCTTAGAGATGGGTGCCCCCGTTCAATTATGCCCCTCCCTTTTACTAAGGCGCGCTCACATTTTTAGCGTGCACTAAAATTGGACATGCGCTAAACATTAGACATGCCAATGGGTGTCTAACATTTAGTGCACACCCAATTTTAATGCACACTAAAAACATGAGCGCACTTTAGTAAAAGACCCCCTAAGCATATTCTGTAATGTGGTGCACATAAATTCTAAGTTGCATAGTTGAAAAGGGGACGTGGCCATGGGCAGGGCATGGGAATTTCTAAAATCAATGTGCATTATTATAAAATACACCCGCTGTGCACCTAAATATAGGCATTGGGATTTACGCCAAGTAAAATGTGGCCTAAATGGACGCGACTACATTTTGGAGAAGCTGAAGCCGGAGGGGAGCCTGCAGTGCCTTCTTCGTAACGGAACTGACGCCGCTGCCACCACGGGAAGTAAAAGGTTATGATACGGGGGTGGGGGGCAGAGAGGAGGAGGAGGAGGGCTGCTGTGGCCGGGAAGGAAGGAATGGAGAGGGCAGGGGAGAGAGGAGAATGCTGGACATGGATGGGAGGGGAGAGCAGGGGGAGAGAACAGATTGCTGGACATGGGGGAGAGAAGGGGAGGGCATGGGGGAGAGAAGAGGTCACTGGAGGGGAGGGCATGGAAGGGGAGGGCATGGGGAGAGAAGGGGAGGGCATGGGGGAGAGAAGAGGTCGCTGGAGGGGAGGGCATGGAGGAGAGAAGAGATCCTGGAGGGGAGGGCAGGGGAGGAGAATTGCTGGTGGATGGATGGAGGGGGCAGGGGAGAGAGGAAATTTGCTTGATATGGTTGGATGGAGGAGAGTGCAGGGGAGAATGGAGAGTTGTTGGACATGGATGGATGGATGGAGGGGAGGAAAGTCAGGAAGGAAATGCACATGGATGGAAGAGAGAAGAGAGGAGAAATGTTGGACAAGGATGGAGGGAAGGAAAGACAAAGGAAGGAGATGCACATGGAGAGAGGGCAGATCCTAGATGGAGGGAACAGGAGAGAGAGGGCAGACACTGGATGGCAGGGAGAGAGAGAGAGAGAAGGCAGATGCTGGATGGAAGGAAGACAGTGAAAAGAAGATGAGGAAAGCAGAAACCGGAGACAACAAACTGCAAGTAAAATATATATTTTTATTTTTTTGCTTTAGGATAAAGTAGTATTGTAGCTGTGTTAATAAATAGAACATGGAAAAAAGGTAATCTTTATTGGACTAATTTTAATATATTTTGACTAACTTTCGGAGAACAAAACTCCCTTCCTCAGGCCAGGATAGGATATTGTAAAATCACTATACTGTACTGATCTGATCTGAGGAAGGAGGTTTTGGTCTCTGAAAGCTAAATGTATTAGTCCAATAAAATGGTGGTATTTTATTTTCTGTTTCTGTGGTGTTGCATTGTATGCTCAGTCTGGCCTCTTGGGGGTTCAGTTTAATTTTTGTCTAAATAGAAAGTTTGATTACTTATTCTATAGTGGTTTAGGGTTTATCTGTGTTTGTGAAAAAGACACGGCTTTCAGTTGGCATTGACTGTGCAGGATCGACGATCTGTACTATTCTGTTTGGTTACGTTTTACAATAGGCGAATTGATGTTCTAGTGCTCACTGTAGTGTTTAAGATGCTTTCCTTTTCCTTATGTGACTCGAAGAAATTACTGCTTATGGTATGGTAAAATTGTTCTAGAGATCCTGAGTGTTTTGTATTCTCGGTATGCCTAGTACTGGATTTTGGAGGGGGGTGTTAAAAAATGACCGGCCCCGGGTGTCAACTACCCTAGCTATGCCACTGCATACTCAGCCTTTATCCTCTTCTATTCAAACTTTTGCTGAGGTTCAACAGAATTTATTGTATCCCTGTATAATGGATTTTTCAACGTGTTTAGAGAGGTGAAAAGAGCTGATTCTCCAAGCTGGTTATTTATAAAGAGATATTTGTAAACTTCCGCTGTTGACTGAGACCATGGCGTCAAAAAGATTAGCTTTCTCAGTGGATTAGTCTATAATGAAAGACGGCATATGTATTAGACATTCCAAGTTTGTTTAGTGCTCTGCTTCCATCAATGTACTTTTAAAGTCTAAAAGCCTGTTACAGCATTCGTTCGGGAGCATTCTGTGAAGTAAAAAAAATTAATAAATGTAAAAAAATATATATATATATTATACACACACCTTGACAATTTTTGAACGCATTAAACCACTTTAGATCTTCAGATAATTTGCACAGGAAAAAGCACAACAAAATTGGGTTGGAAAACCAGTTTCAAAATTAATTTGTTATAGATGTTATATGGAGCACACACTGCAATACTGCAACCAAATAGATTCTCAAGTCAAATAAATTACAGCTACTTGACAGTAGGCTGTCCAGATTACAGTGAGGAGTATTAGCATTGTCAAAGATTTTTACAACTGTTAAACCCTTACAAAGAGATGAGAAGAAGCAACGTTTGTTTTCCAGACACAGTCATACCATCATTACTCTGTAATGGTTGAAATGGTTCCCTTCAATTCATTATTAGTAAGTCCATTTCTTGACATTGAGATATTAAGTTCAAGTGGGAGGGGGAGGGGGGACAAGGGGCAGCAGGGTTTGGAGAGAGAGAGAGAACTGAAAACGTAGTGTGTGAACTGCTTAACCTTTCGGCATAGTTCAGCAAAGCTTCTCTTTCTGGCATAATGCCTAGATTTTGCAAGGCAAGGCATAGTTTACAAGCCCAAGACATTATCATTAGTTAAAACTGACTATGGACTGAAAGCTGAAATTCTGAGAAGCAGAAGCATAGGAACCTAGTAAACCTCGGAAGACCATGTGAAGAGAGGAAATATAGAACATCTGCTTAATAGAGTCTTGAGTAAATCCTTTCCTAGGACATCACGGTACAGATGAGAGGAGAAATGTCACGAACTTTACAATAGGAAGGACATATTTGACATTTAAAATATTTGTTCAAGGGCACTATAACCCAGAAACATTAAATTAAAGTAAATACAGTTTGATTCAGATTTATGCTGTGTCCATCTGTGTGTGTTTGTTGTTAGGGAGAGGAGACTTTGAATTTAGCTCCTGCCTTTTGTCAGAAGTAAGTGTAACTCAAGGTGAGTTATATTCTAGTACAAGAGGTATTTTCCCGTCTCTAGGGCAGTGGCCTTCATTAATTATTAAGTTGGGGCCACTATGGATCCAAACAAGTTGAAGGAAAGCCACCAAATATCTTTCCATGCAGGGCCGTGACACTGCTGCCCAGCGTTTGTCAATGACATCCATCCCTTCCAGTTCCCCTTCAAATTTTACATTTGGGGTGTCCTCAAGGAGGTGGGTGTTTCCAAATGCAATTGGTTTTTCTACTGAGAAATTGTTCTTCTTGCATGTGGCTCTTTACCCCATCCACTTCCCCCACTAGAATCACAATGGGGGCCACCCAGAGGTCCCTAAGGGCCGCCATTGGCCCACAGGCTTTACTTTGAAGAACACTGTTCCAGGGGATTACAGTCGAAGTTGGTACCTGACGCAATGGAGGGTTAAGTGACTTGCCCAAAATCACAAGGAATACTAGAGGGATCTGAACCTGATCTTCCTGGGTTCTTAGCCAACTGCTTTAAAGCAATTCAGGAACGCAAGACTTTTGAAGTCAGAATGATTAAATATTTTGACACCCACCAGACAGGACTTAATAAAGATCTGGGTTTTCTAACCCATTATAAAGCATAAAATTGTATTGATTTGTAAATTGTATTACTCTGTCACCTTCCTGTCTCCCTGACTCTCACCTATCCACCCCCATCTTGTTAGACTGTCACTGAAATGCTTTGATGTTTCACTCATATATACTGTCATCTACCAACATTTGCTTACTTCCGATCTGACGAAGAAGGGCAACCTTGAAAAGCTAATCAAGAAATGTATTATGTCCAATAAAAAAGGTATCATCTTATTTTCTTTTCCATGTTTTGTTTCATTTCTATTGATTACCTTTAAAAGTTGACTAACATGGCTACCACACCTCTCTAGCCAACTGCTCAAACCATTAGGCTGCTTCAGATTCATATTGTATCTATCTCTGTGTGTTTGTTGTTAGGGGGTTGTAGAACTAAATTATAGCAGCCACTTCACACTAACATCTGTTTTCTGCTATTTTGCCAATGAACCAGATAGTGAAGTTTGGGCCTGGCAGAAATGTTTCTTGGTCTCAATTCATACAAATTTGGGACTTAGCAAACTTTCCAGCAAAAAATGTATTTGTCGACCTGGATTTGAATAGGACCAGCAATGGAGAATGTCATACTTTCTTAAGAAGTCAATTTCAGGCATAGAGTGACGCAACAAGATAGAAGGAAGGAAGTCTTATGTTGGCTGTGGAGGAAAAGAGCACGGATGAGAGCTACTTACCTGATAAGCAAAGTTCACGAGGACAGGTGTAGGGAGAGATAATGCAGAGTTGCAACATGAATGCATTTGTAGGTCAGTAAGACACGTTGGACCTGTATGCAGAAATGATTGTATCTGATGAACTTAAGGTGGCCAACAGATAGAAAAGAGCAAAGCAAAAGCCAGATGAATGCTTGCATCCACAGGGAGAGGGAAAAAAAAAGGAGGAGATAGTGCATCTGGAACCCCATTTAGAGTACTTTGTACTATACTGGAGGCTGTACCTTCAAAAAGATAAAACAGGATGGAGTTGGCTCAGAGAGTGGCTACTAAAATGGTCAGTGATCTTCATCATCAAGTGTATGGGACAGAATTAAAAATCTCCATGTGTATACTTTGGAAGAAAGCTGGGAGAGGGGAGAAGTGACAGAGATGTTTAAGTACATCCATGACAGGAGGCAGATCTTTTCCAATTGAAAGGAAGCTCCGCAATGAGGGGGTATAGGATGAAGTTGAAAGGGCGTAGACTCAGGAGTAATCTAAGGAAATACTTGTTTACGGAAATTGTAGTGTGTATCTGGAACAGCCTCCCAGTGGAGGTGGTAGAGACAAAGACTGTATAGGAATTTAAGAATAAATGAGTCAAGCATACAGGGAACTAGATTCAGCAAAAGGCGCTCAGAAATTGGTTCCCCCCCAAAAGAAATCGGCATTCAAATAGTTATTCAAAGATGAGTGCCAATTATAGAATAGCATTGAGTGCTGAATTTGGTGCCCATATTCGAGCAGCAGGAGCAATTCCCAGGGCCCAATTTGGGTGCAAATTCCTGATATTCTGTAACACTATGCAAATGTTAGGAATGCCCCTGAGCCGCCCATGCACCTCCAATGGTCACACCCCTTTTGTATTATGTATTATGGAAATTGGACGTAGACTGTTATAGAATAGTGCATAGCCAGATGCGAGTGCAAATTCATATTGGTGCCAATTAGCAACCAATTATTGGCATTAACTGGCACATTAGCCAATTTAGTTGGGTGCACACCTTGGATCAGCGCCCTATTTTGGCTACCATATGTAGAATCTGGGGGAGGATCTCTAAGAGAGTAGATGGCAGCAGGGGCAGCCCAAGGCAATCTGCTGCCTGAGGAAGGGATGAGATGGAACCCAGCACCCCCCCAGTCCAACATATTTCCACACTCTCTCTGCTCCCTCCCCCCCCTAACCATGGTCTGGCATCTCCCCCTTGACCTTCCTCAACCCCCCTTCCCGAGCCTACCTTCTTTTTTTGTGTGTGTGTGTGTGGGGGGGGGGGGGGGGTTCAAAAGTTGGTGGTGGCAACAATCCCTACATGCTGCCCTGCCAGTACCGTTTTCTCCTCTGTACTACTGCAACCTGCCTTCAAGGAAACAGGAAATTATATGAGAGAGGCAGGCCGCAGTACAGAGGAGAAGCCAGTGCCGGCAGCAGGGCAGTGTACAGGGATAACTGCCGACGACGACTTTTGAAAGCAACAGAAAAAGAAGGTAGGTTCAGGGAAGGGAGTTGAGGAAGGAAGGGAGAAGGTGTCGCTCCATAAAGAGTGCCACTTGAGGTCCCCGCTTTAGTAGGTCTAATGGTAGGGATGGACAGACTGGATAGGCCATATGGTCTCGCCTTCATTTTCTATGTTTCTATGTCTTAATTAGTTGACTTGAGAACAAGGTTAATAAAATGGCAGCCTCACTTTCTCTCCTTCTCCTCATAGGTGAGAATCAATTGACTTCTCCTCTTTTGAGCAGAGCAACTGGAGGAAGGGGTATTGTTAGGCCACTACTACTACTACTATTTAGCATTTCTATAGTGCTACAAGGCGTATGCAGCGCTGCACAAACATAGAAGAAAGACAGTCCCTGCTCAAAGAGCTTACAATCTAATAGACAAAAAATAAATAAAGTAAGCAAATCAAATCAATTAATGTGAACGGGAAGGAAGAGAGGAGGGTAGGTGGAGGCGAGTGGTTACGAGTCAAAAGCAATGTTAAAGAGGTGGGCTTTCAGTCTAGATTTAAAGGTGGCCAAGGATGGGGAAAGACGTAGGGGCTCAGGAAGTTTATTCCAGGCGTAGGGTGCAGCGAGACAGAAGGCGCGAAGTCTGGAGTTGGCAGTAGTGGAGAAGGGAACAGATAAGAAGGATTTATCCATGGAGCGGAGTGCACGGGAAGGGGTGTAGGGAAGGACGAGTGTGGAGAGATACTGGGTAGCAGCAGAGTGAGTACATTTATAGGTTAGTAGAAGAAGTTTGAACAGGATGCGAAAACGGATAGGAAGCCAGTGAAGGGTCTTGAGGAGAGGGGTAGTATGAGTAAGCGACCCTGGCGGAAGATGAGACGGGCAGCAGAGTTTTGAACCGACTGGAGAGGGGAGAGGTGACTAAGTGGGAGGCCAGCAAAAAGCAGATTGCAGTAGTCTAAACGAGAGGTGACAAGGGTGTGGATGAGGGTTTTGGTAGAGTGCTCGGAAAGAAAGGGGCGGATTTTACGGATGTTGTAAAGAAAGAAACGACAGGTCTTGGAAATCTGCTGGATATGAGCAGAGAAGGAGAGAGAAGAGTCAAAGATGACCCCAAGGTTTCGAGCCCCCAAGTCCTGCTGTTCTTCCTCTGTATGCAAGCACTGGTGATCCCACATCTAACATACCAGCTCAGATCAGGTACTAGCAATGCTCCTCAACCTTCGCATTGTTTAATGAGTTTCTGCTTGAAATGCAAAGGGCTTTGCTGATACTGAACGCCTTGCATGGTTCAAACACATTGTGTGGGAGGAGGAATGGTGCTGTCAGCAGCTAATCTGAGCTGCTGAGTTAAATGTGGGCACTCTGGTGCTCTGATGAGAATGGTGAAGGGGGAAAAGAAGCATAAGTCAGCACATCTCAACCTCCCCTTCACTGTTCCCTTTAAGCTGAGCAGGAGTCCTTCAACTATATTGCTGCCCGGGGAGGAGGGGTGTGCTTCAATATTGTGTTTTTAATTGCTAGGGCCAGGCAGGTTCCCTGGAATCCTGCAGAGCTTGCCTGTCCATCACTATTGGGCACCGTTTATAGAATAGCACGTAACCCCAGGATCTGCACCCAACTTTGGATACAAGGATTTACACCAACTGAAACCTGGTGTAAATCCTTGTGCATAACTTAGGCACTGATCCCCTGAATTCTATAATACAGCACATATCTTTAGTGAATGCCCATGAACTGCCCATGCCCCTCCCATAGTCATGCCCCCTTTTCAGTTGCATGCTAAAAGATTTGCATGCGCCTCTTTATAGAACAGCACTTAGCAAGATGCATGTGCAAATCCTAACTGGAGCCAATTAATTGCGACAATTGGTTGTTCGTGTCTAATTATTGCTAGTTATCTGCTCGATACTCAACTAAAGTGCCCACGCAAATTGGGAAATGTATGCATGCAATTTTCGGCACCATATATAGAATTCGGGGGTTATTATGCACTATTTTTCACTACTCTGCTGCACTTGTGAATAAATAGGGTGCACTATTTAGCAATAGTGCACAATACTGAGCAATAAGGTACACTATTGAGAACAGTATTCTTTTCATGTTGTTTTGGGTTAAAAATGACATGAAGGAATACAAGAAATATCATTTCAAGTGAATGTACAAACCTAATAGCCATGTACATGGATAACTGACTTTTAAAAATTGTTGTGTTTAGATGAGATGAACTTCTTTTTATATGTTTTATTTTTTTTATTTTCTTCTTAATGATTTCTTCAAAGACTGTAACTTCCTTTTTTAAATGAAAAAGAGCCATATTTATTGTCTATTAAACTTTAAAAAAAAAACACAAAAAAACCCCTTATTTCTTACATCTGAACATCTTGTAGCATGGTACAGATATCTCCATTTTAGCCATGTCTCATCCTTGGCATGGTGAGGCATCAATTTTATAAGAAAACCTCTGAGAATGACTCATGGTGTGGGTATAAATCTACCTAAAAAATTAATGATATCATACGATATGCTCGAAACACATACCCAGTGTCAGCATTCCTAACAAAATTAATTGTAAAAAAGAGCTGTAAATTAAGGATGAAAGTCATAGATTTTGCCTCATTGTGAATATGCACCATCTGATTTGTAAGACATCACTCACCCACAATGGGGATTTTATTTTTTCTAGTACATCATTCACCATAAGGCACAGATAAAGTGCTGCAAGGTCTCCTGACACTAATATCAGAAATCACACTGGAATATCTCCAGACATTCAACCTAGGTGACTTAGAGGGGCATAATCGAAAGGCGCCGGCCATCTCTATGGGTGGCCATCTCCGGCACCAGCGCCGCAAGCAGGCGGAGTCAACCGTATTTTTGAAAAAGATGGCCGGCCATCTTTTTCTTCGCTAATACGGTTGGGCCCGGCCAAATGTCAGAGTTCACCGGGTTTGAGATGGCTGGCAACGGTTTTCGGCCATAATGGAAAAAAATGACAGCCATCTCAAACCCGGCGAAATGCAAGGCATTTGGCCATGGGAGGAGCCAGCATTTGTAGTGCACTGGCCCCCCTGACATGCCAGGACACCAACCGGGCACCCTAGGGGGCACTTCTAAAAATTAAAACATAAAAATAGCTCCCAGGTGCATAGCTCCCTTACCTTGTGTGCTGAGCCCCCCCCAAAGCCCCCCCAAAACCCACTCCCCACAACTCTACACCATTACCATAGCCCTAAGGGGTGAAGGAGGGCACCTACATGTGGGTACAGTGGGTTTTGGGGGGTTTTGGAGGGCTCAACATTTACCACCACAAGTGTAACAGGTAGGGGGGGATGGGCCTGGGTCCACCTGTCTGAAGTGCACTGCACCCACTAAAGACTGCTCCAGGGACTTGCATACTGCTATCAGGGAGCTGGGTATGACATTTGAAGCTGGCATAGAGGCTGGCAAAAAAGGGGTTTTTTTTGGGGTTTTTTTGGGGTGGGAGGGGGTTGGTGACCACTGGGGGAGTAAGGGGAGGTCATCCCCGATTCCCTCCGGTGGTCATCTGGTCAGTTGGCTCACTTTTTTGAAGCTTGGTAGTGACAAAAAGGGACCAAGTAAAGCTGGTGAAATGCTCGTCAAGCCTGGCTTTTTTTTTCCATTATCAGGCGAAGCCGGCCATCTCGTGAGCATGCCCCCATCCCAACCTCATCCTGCCTTCACTACCCTGCCTACACGCCCCCTTGATGTTTCGCTGGCTCCGCGACGGAAAGAAGTTGAACCCGGCCAAAATTGGCTTTCGATTATACCAATTTCGCCGGGTTCAGGAGATCTGTGTCGGAAGATGGCCAGCGATCACTTTCGAAAATGAGCTGATTAAACATCCATATTGATTGATGAGTCACTCTTGCCAGGGATTGCTCAATCACTGGTGCGTGTCAACTTTTAGATCAACTAGCAAATCTTGTCATCCCTAAAAATTAGTTTATGTTCCAGGGTGGCTTTTATTTGTAATCAACCCCCCCCCCCCCTTTTTACAAAGCTGTGCTAACAGCTGTCAGTGTGGTAATGCCGACTCAGCCCGTTCAAAGTGAATGGTCTGTGTCCGCATTGCCACGTGGCAGCTGTTAGCATGGATAGGTAAAAGGGGTCATGGGAATAGCCATGGGAGCCACTGTGGCCCCATGGCTGTGTGTTTATAGATGGTTGACTTTGAGAAGACGTTTGTATATCAGTCTAACCATATATAGCACGTTGGAAGCATTTTATTTATGATGTCTTTCTGATTTAGATGGGGAGCATTGATAGTTTGCAGCAATTTTTGTAAACACCTGCGACCCTAATATCACATTCACTTGGCATATAAGAGGTTTGACTGTTAATTTTGTAGATATTCAGATTTCTTTTGTTCAGGAGTGTTTTGAAACACAAGTTTTTCATAAAGAAAAGCGATAGGAAGACTTTGCTCCATTATAGCAGTTTTGATCTGCAGAAGCAGCGGGGCAGTACTCCTATCAAACTCTTTCTGAGAATTAAGAATCTGTGTTCAAATCAGAGGGGGCTTTTATACACCATGCTGAGCAGATGAAGGCTCGGCTTTTACAGAGGCAGGTGATTCACAGAGCCTGTACGAGAGCATATAATGCTCAACGTACATGGTTAGTTGGGGGATCCAGTTCAGACAGGGAGCAGTGGGTGGTGACCTGTGTTCCTCCATGTTTTTTGTAGGTCTTGCTAATTTGATGTATTATTTGTAAATAAGTACATAAGTACATAATACATAAGTACATAAGTAGTGCCATACTGGGAAAGACCAAAGGTCCATCTAGCCCAGCATCCTGTCACCGACAGTGGCCAATCCAGGTCAAGGGCACCTGGCACGCTCCCCAAACGTAAAAACATTCCAGACAAGTTATACCTAAAAATGCGGAATTTTTCCAAGTCCATTTAATAGCGGTCTATGGACTTGTCCTTTAGGAATCTATCTAACCCCTTTTTAAACTCCGTCAAGCTAACCGCCCGTACCACGTTCTCCGGCAACGAATTCCAGAGTCTAATTACACGTTGGGTGAAGAAAAATTTTCTCCGATTCGTTTTAAATTTACCACACTGTAGCTTCAACTCATGCCCTCTAGTCCTAGTATTTTTGGATTGCGTGAACAGTCGCTTCACATCCACCCGATCCATTCCACTCATTATTTTATACACTTCTATCATATCTCCCCTCAGCCGTCTCTTCTCCAAGCTGAAAAGCCCTAGCCTTCTCAGCCTCTCTTCATAGGAAAGTCGTCCCATCCCCACTATCATTTTCGTCGCCCTTCGCTGTACCTTTTCCAATTCTACTATATCTTTTTGAGATACGGAGACCAGTACTGAACACAATACTCCAGGTGCGGTCGCACCATGGAGCGATACAACGGCATTATAACATCCGCACACCTGGACTCCATACCCTTCCTAATAACACCCAACATTCTATTCGCTTTCCTAGCCGCAGCAGCACACTGAGCAGAAGGTTTCAGCGTATCATCGACGACGACACCCAGATCCCTTTCTTGATCCGTAACTCCTAACGCGGAACCTTGCAAGACGTAGCTATAATTCGGGTTCCTCTTACCCACATGCATCACTTTGCACTTGTCAACATTGAACTTCATCTGCCACTTGCACGCCCATTCTCCCAGTCTCGCAAGGTCCTCCTGTAATCGTTCACATTCCTCCTGCGACTTGACGACCCTGAATAATTTTGTGTCATCGGCGAATTTAATTACCTCACTAGTTATTCCCATCTCTAGGTCATTTATAAATACATTAAAAGCAACGGACCCAGCACAGACCCCTGCGGGACCCCACTAACTACCCTCCTCCACTGAGAATACTGGCCACGCAATCCTACTCTCTGCTTCCTATCTTTCAACCAGTTCTTAATCCATAATAATACCCTACCTCCGATTCCATGACTCTGCAATTTCTTCAGGAGTCTTTCGTGCGGCACTTTGTCAAACGCCTTCTGAAAATCCAGATATACAATATCAACCGGCTCCCCATTGTCCACATGTTTGCTTACCCCCTCAAAAAAATGCATTAGATTGGTGAGGCAAGACTTCCCTTCACTAAATCCGTGCTGACTTTGTCTCATCAGTCCATGTTTTTGTATATGCTCTGCAATTTTATTCTTAATAATAGCCTCCACCATCTTGCCCGGCACCGACGTCAGACTCACCGGTCTATAATTTCCCGGATCTCCTCTGGAACCCTTCTTAAAAATCGGAGTAACATTGGCTACCCTCCAGTCTTCCGGTACTACACTCGATTTTAGGGACAGATTGCATATTTCTAACAGTAGCTCCGCAAGTTCATTTTTTAGTTCTATTAATACTCTGGGATGAATACCATCAGGTCCCGGTGATTTACTACTCTTCAGCTTGCTGAACTGACCCATTACATCCTCCAAGGTTACAGAGAATTTGTTTAGTTTCTCCGACTCCCCCGCTTCAAATATTCTTTCCGGCACCGGTGTCCCCCCCAAATCCTCCTCGGTGAAGACCGAAGCAAAGAATTCATTTAATTTCTCCGCTACGGCTTTGTCCTCCTTGATCGCTCCTTTAACACCATTTTCGTCCAGCGGCCCAACCGACTCTTTGGCCGGTTTCCTGCTTTTAATGTATCTAAAAAAATTTTTACTATGTATTTTTGCTTCCAACGCTAATTTCTTCTCAAAGTCCTTTTTTGCCCTCCTTATCTCCGCTTTGCATTTGGCTTGGCATTCCTTATGATCTATCCTGTTACTTTCAGTTGGTTCTCTTCTCCACTTTCTGAAGGATTGTTTTTTGGCTCTAATGATTTCCTTTATCTTACTGTTTAGCCACGCCGGCTGACGTTTAGTCTTTTTTCCCTTTTTTCTAATACGTGGAATATATTTGTCCTGAACCTCCAGGATGGTGTTTTTAAACAGCATCCACGCCTGATGCAAGTTTTTTACTCTGCGAGCTGCTCCTTTCAGTCTTTTTTTCACCAATTTTCTCATTTTGTCGTAATCACCTTTTCTATAGTTAAACGCTAGCGTACTTGATTTCCTAGTTTCACTTCCTTCAATGCCAATATTCTGTCTCTGCACCCAGGATTTGATCAAGTGCCCAGCACTAGAGGTACAAACCTGGGGGAATCGATCAAACACAAGCTCCCTGATGTAACTGAGCAATACATGTGGGGTCATCAGATGTGTGACCATTGTGTCTATTGTAAATACATATTGGTCCCAAATAGTATGCAAATTCCCAGCCCTGACAAAACGTTCAGTTTGCGACAACGTACAGATTGTACCTCTGTGCAAGTCATTTATGGGATCAAATGCCTTTGTAATAAGTGGTATGTGGGTCAGACAGACATGTTAAACACTGTATTGCGCAACATTTTAGTAATCTGAGGGTTGGTAGGAATGAGGCTCCCCTGGTTATCATTGGTCACAATGTGGCCATAATGTAAGCCCTACTTGAAAATTACCGGTCAGCATCCAACATAGGAACCAACTTTTCAAAATTATTGTGGGGGGGGGGGGGGTGCTAAGTCCAATGGAAATGGCCCCTCCCTGGACACATACAAGGAATTTTCTCAATATTGGGGGTGCTCAAGCACCCACAGCACCCACAGAGTCAGCTCCAATGGTATCCAACATCCCATTTTTAGGGAAACTTAAAACAGTCTGTGATCAACTCAATGATTGGCTAGAAGAGAGAAACTGGCTAGATCCATGTCAATCTGTATTCAAAGAAACATGACAGCAGATAAAGGCCAAATGGCCCATCTAGTCTGCCCATCCTTTGTAACCCCTAACTCTTTCTTTTCCTAAGGGATCCCGTGTGCTTATCCCATGCTTTCTTAAATTCTGACAAAGTGCTCAATTCCACATCCTCCACCGAGAGGCTATTCCATGCTTCCGCCACCCTTTCCATGTAATAATACTTTCTTAGATTCCTCCTAAGCCTATTCCCTCTTAACTTCATCGTATGTCCCCTTGTTCCAGAGTTTTCCTTCAGATCCAGTTATGGAACAGAAACAGACCTTGCATCCCTACTAGGTGATCTTCATAGAAACCAAGACAGGAGATTTGCCTCGGTGTTAGTACTGTTAAATTTCTCAGCAGCTTTAGACACTGTGTATCACGATATTATGCTAGCACGACTGGCAGAAACAGGTATCAATGGAAAAGTGCTTGCCTGGTTCAGATCCTATCAGACAGCCAACAGTCCATAGTGTTTAGCAGCACCTCATCACCACCATGGGCATCTATTTTATTCAATATCTACCTCAAGTCACTAGCCAAGCTGATCCGGTCAATAAACACTCGGTTCTACATCAATGCGGATGGTGTGCAGCTACTCATACCCATTGAACCTGACTTACCCATAGCCCTGAATAAACTGACTAACATCAATTCAAGAATGGGCTAAAAACAAAAAACTTTGCCTGAATACAAGTAAAGCTGAGCTTCTATGGGTTCCTAACACAAGTGGGGATATACCTGACATCAAAATCTCTTTTGGGAAAAATGAACTACCCCTTAGATTACAAGTCAGGAACCTTGGAATACAGCTCAACTTAACACTGACTCTGATCCCACAAATCCAAGCAACCTTCAAGAGCAGCTTCTATCACTTGCGACAACTACACTGCCTGTCTCCTTACATTAAGACGGCAAGCCTTGTCTCAGTTGTGCATGCCATGATAACATCAAGACTGGATTATTGTAATGCACTCTACACTGGTCTGACTGCAAAGAGTTTGCACCAGCTCCAATTGATTCAGAATGCTGTAGCAAGACTAATAGAAGGTTGTAAACGACGTGACCACATCACGCCATTTCTGCGTAAACTTCACTGGCTACCAGTACAATACAGAGTCAAATTTAAAACTCTCTGTTTGACCTTCAAGGTCCTTAAAGGAAATGGCCCAGAGTACTTGAAGAACAGGATCTCCCTCGACACACCTTCAAGGTCACTAAGGTCCTCCCACGGAGTTTCCCTAACCATACCCTCTCCAAAGGACATCACATGATGTGATACCCGCAAGTGAGCCTTCTCCGGAGTAACCCCCACACTCTGGAATGCACTCCTTGAAAGACTTCACTTAACACAAGACTATCTCTACTTCAGGAAGCAGGTGAAAGCTTGGTTCTTCAACCAGGCCTTTAAGGGAAGAAGTAAATGACACCAGCTGCATATATTATTGCAGGATATGTTTATTCACTCCTACTCAAGCCAAGATAATGTTCAAGCACCTTTCTGACCTCATTTGCAGCTCTCTTTATCTAGTCCCTTATTTTCTTACTCCTGTTCCTCTGTCTATCCATATGTTCCATCTTTGCTTACACCCCCATGCTGTCTATTAAAAAGTTTTATTGTGTATTGTGTCAGCATTGTAATGTAGCACCCACCTTCTAATATACCTAATAAATTCCTTTCTTCCAGTGGTGTAGGAAGGGGGGGGGCAAAGGGGCGGTCCGCCCCGGCTGCACGCCACTGGGGGGTGTTGGCGCCTCGCTAGTTCCTTGCTCTCTCTGCCCCGGAACAGGTTACTTCCTGTTCCAGGGCAGAGAAAGCAAGGAACCAGCAGGCGCCGACACCCCCTAGCGATGTGCACTCGGCGGATTGGCCCTCCCGCCCGCCTCTCACCGCCTTCCATGTATGTTATCGCGGGGGGAGGGGGGGTGCGCTATGGAGGGGGGAGGGTTCGTCACGCTGCACCCGGGGGGGTGCGTAGCGGCGCCTGCCCCGGGTGTCAGCTGCCCTCGCGACGCCACTGCTTCCTTCTTCTCTCTACTTTCTTCCCTTAATTAATCTCTGCACAATAATAACTGTACCTGACATCCAGGATTAACTCTTTTAACAAAACTCTGTAAGCCACATTGAGCCTGCAAATAGGTGGGAAAATGTGGGATACAAATGCAATAAATAAAATAAATAAATAGCATACTATGCCATACTTTTTGTATTGTTGTTTGAATATTTTTACTGCTGTAATTGTCTATTGCTTATGTTTGACTTATTTTTAATGTTCACTGCCATGAGTGAATTCCTTCAAAAAGGCGGTAAATAAATCCAAATAAATAAATACTTATTCTTGCATTCTACTTTTTTGTCTGGCTGCTGGGATCTCACAGCTGGCATTGAATATTTGAACATGACAGCAGCCGGTGGCTGAATATTTACCCCTTAGTATTAGTGTGTGTGTGGGTGTGGGTGTTTGCTGTTTGGTATCGGCTGGGCTGTTTAAAGTTGAAGCAGTTTATCAATGTTATATAGTGGGATGCTCTTATGAATAGTATGTTCCTGTACTTTTTGTTCCATTAAATCTTTTGACTTAAAAGAAATGTTGAAGTTGTTTTTGGCATCTTTGACTGTAAGTTCTTTGTGACCATCTCTGGGAAAAGGTGACTAAAGTAGAGAATCCAAAACGTTCAGAATGGCCAATTTTTCATGTCATGGGTTACATAAGCAGCCTGAAAAAGTTACATGTTTGAATTTCTGCGATTTTGTTATTTTTCACATAAAAGGATGGGGTTTGGACTGTTGTATTACAAATTGCTTTTCTGTAAAAGAATTCATTAAAACCTCTTGGGTTTTTTTTTGTTCTGGTGGCTTTATTTACCTTTCCTAGATGTGGAGGGGCATAATCGAACGGAAACGCCTATCTCCATGGGCGTTTATCTCCGAGAACGGGTCCGTGAAGGGGCGGGCCGAACCGTATTTTCGAAAAAATGGACGTTTTTCAGCTGGGCGTTTGTTTTTTTAACGATAATGGAAACTAAAAACGCCCAGCTCAAAAACGTCCTAATCCGAGCCATTTGGTCATGGGAGGGGCCACGAATCGTAGTACACAATCGCCCCCCTGACATGCCAGGACACCAACTGGGCACCCTAGAGGTCAGTGCGGTGGACTTCAGACAACGCTCCCACATGCATAGCTCCCTTACCACGGGTGCTGAACACCCAACCCCCCTCCCCCAAAACCCACTACCCACAAATGTACAACACTACCATAGCTCTTAGGGGTGAAGAGGGCACCTACATGTGGGTACAGTGGGTTTTGGAGGCCTCCAATTTACCAGCACAAGTGTTACAGGTAGGGGGGATGGACCTGGGTCCACCTGGCTGAAGTGCACTGCGGTACCCACTAAAAGTGCTCCAGGGACCTGCATACACGCAGGCCTCTAGGACTTGTTACTGCTGTATAACATTGGCACAGCAGTTTACACCTGAAGACTAATCTCTCCGAAAACGTCCTTTATTGGAATAACCGCGTTTACTCACAGTTAACTGCAGATCAGAGGTTGTGCCCCACTGGCAATGAGTGTCCCTGGTACTGAGATTAGCAGTAGGTCAGAGCTGGCAGAATGCTGTACAATGCCCACTTTCAGCCACATTCAAGGTAAGAACTAAGTTCTCTAACGTGGCTAACACAAGAAAGGGAACTAAAACTGGCTTACAAAAATGGCCACTACCTCATGGACTACAACAGGAAACACAACAGGGCACACTCTGACCCAGTAGGCAGGGGGAAAAGCACCATGGGAGAAGAGCCTACCAACTACCAACATCGTGAGACTGTAACACAAGCTAATGAAATCACGGAGCCCAATACCCTACACCCACCACAATGCAATGCTGATGTGACCCTGTAGTGTACCCGAGAGCCACATCTGACCCAGGGAAAGGCTGTGAGAGGATTGAACATATTCTGCTGTCATGGAGGTGGGTACGGCATTTGAGGCTGGCATAGAGGCTGGAAAAAAAGTTTTTAAAGTGGGTTTTTTTTGGTGGGATTATCAGCTAAAGACGCCCATCTCTCCTCGGCTGATAACCACTCCCCAGTCCCGCCTCCACCACGCCTCCGACACGCCCCCGTCAACTTTACCCGTTTACGTGACGGATTGAAGTTGGAAACGCCCAAAATCGGCTTTCGATTATATCGATTTGGGCGCCTTTGCGAGAAAAACGCCCATCTCCCGATTTGGGTAGAAATATAGGCGTTTTTCTCTTTCGATTATAAGCTGGATTGTGTATCTGGATTTTCAAAAGGCGTTTGACAAGGTACCTCATGAAAGGCTACAGAGGAAATTGGAGGGTCATGGGATAGGAGAAAAAGTCCTATTGTGGATTAAAAACTGGTTAAAGGATAGGAAACAGAGAATGGGGTTAAATGGGCAGTATTCACAATGGAGAAGGGTAGTTAGTGGGGTTCCTCAGGGGTCCGTGCTAGGACCGCTGCTTTTTAATATATTTATAAATGATTTAGAGATGGGAGTAACTAGCGAGGTAATTACATTTGCTGATGACACAAAGTTATTCAAAGTCGTTAACTCGCGACAGGATTGTGAAAAATTACAGAAGGACCTTACGAGACTGGGAGACTGGGCGGCTAGATGGCAGATGACGTTTAATGTGAGCAAATGCAAGGTGATGCATGAGGGAAAAAAGAACCCGAATTATAGCTACGTCATGCAAGGTTCCACGTTAGGAGTTACGGACCAAGAAAGGGATCTGGGTGTCGTCGTCGATAATACACTGAAACCTTCTGCTCAGTGTGCTGCTGCGGCTCGGAAAGCGAATAGAATGTTGGGTATTATTAGGAAAGGTATGGAAAACAGGTGTGAGGATGTTATAATGCCATTATATCGCTCCATGGTGTGACCGCACCTTGAGTATTGTGTTCAATTCTGGTCGCCGCATCTCAAGAAAGATATAGTGGAACTGGAAAAGGTGCAGCGAAGGGCGACTAAAATGATAGCGGGGATGGGACAACTTCCCTATGAAGAAAGACTAAGGAGGCTAGGGCTTTTCAGCTTGGAGAAGAGACGACTGAGGGGAGACATGATAGAGGTATATAAAATAATGAGTGGAATGGAACAGGTGGATGTGAAGCATCTGTTCACGCTTTCCAAAAATACTAGGACTAGGGGGCATGCGATGAAACTACAGTGTAGTAAATGTAAAATAAATCGGAGAAACATTTTCTTCACCCAACGCAAAATTAAACTCTGGAATTTGTTGCCAGAGAACGTGGTGAAGGCGGTTAGCTTGGCAGAGTTTAAAAAGGGGTTAGACGGTTTCCTAAAGGACAAGTCCATAAACTGCTACTAAATGGCCTTGGGAAAAATCCACAATTCCAGGAATAGCATGTATAGAATGTTTGCACATTTGGGAAGCTTGTCAGGTGCCCTTGGCCTGCATTGGCAGCTGTTGTGGACAGGATGCTGGGCTCGATGGACCCTTGGTCTTTTCCCAGTGTGGCATTACTTATGTACTTATGTAGAAATAGTTATATTTTTATTACTACTTTTTAATGTGTTATCATAAAGCTCCAGATACTTAGCACTTCAGTAGCCAGTTTGCAGCTCTGTCTCCTTTGAGTTAAAGCTAGATCTTGTCACTGGCCCATCAGAGCTGAGAATAGGGCCTTGTCTCTAACAGAAAATATCTGGGGGGGTGGGGGGGGGGGGGTGAAGCTACTCCTCCTTTTATCCAGCCCCTAATAAACTCAAGGTGAGTTCTCAAAGTACCCTTAACTTCAGCTTCCTCAAGTTGAGCATGGCTTCTTCTGTGGCAATAATTCTTCTCAACTCTTACAACCTTTTGACTCATGTTCATAAAGGAATAACAAGGAACAGACAGCTTGTCAGAGTTACTTGGGCTATGCAAATTAGGTTTCAGTCTCTCTCACAGACTTATACAAATTAGATTCTAGTCTTTCTTTCAGGCTTCCATGATTCTACTCTAATAAGGTCTAGGGAGTTTCTCTTCACAATATTTTTCAAACATTTAACCAACTGGCTCCTATTCCATAAGAACTTGGAGCTCCAATCTAACAGCTTCCTCACTCTAGATAAGTACATAATAAGTACATGAGTATTACCAGACTTGGACAGACCAAAGGTCCAAGACAAAACTCAATGTGATTTTACAGTACTATTTGCAATGTCTGATTGTTCTCCTCAATTCACAGAAAAAAATTGCAAAAAACACATTGTCGTACTATAATGGTGTACATCTTGTCACAGGAAGGTACCCTTCCCTTCCCTCCCCCCCCCCCCCCCCCCCCCCAAACGGAACAAAACAAAACCATCCAGGACTAAAACTAAGATGTTTAAGCTAGACTTGTTTTTATAACGAATAAGGTACAAAAGGGTGCCTTAAAAGACCAGATGACCACTGGAGGGAATCAGGGTTGACCCCCCCAATACCCCCCAGGGGTCATTGACCCCCCCCCCCCCACAAATGTGAATACAAATATGATTCAGCAACCTCTATGACAGCTTCAGATGTTAGAGCCAGGTCTATTAGAGCAGCATGCAGGTCCCTGGAGTAGTGTAGTGGTCAGTGCAGTGCACCATGGAGAGGGGGACTCTGGTCCTTACCTTCCTCTACCTGTCACATTTGTGGTGGAAACTGTGAGTACTCCAAAACTCACCAGAAACCCACTGTACCCACATATAGGTGCTCCCTTCACCCCTTCACCCATAAGGGCTATTGTGTTCAGCTGTGGGCAGTGAGTTTTGGGGGGGGCTCAGCAAACAAGATAAGGAGCAATGGTGAGATGTGTACCTGGGATCATGTTTTTGAAGTCCACTAGGGTGCCCCATTTATCTCCTGGGATCAGTGGCATAGCGAAGGGGGACCACAGAGGTCTGGGCCCCCCCAAATTGGCTGTTTCATTAAAATGAGTGTGCACAGTGACTGAAGACAGAACAGGGCACCAGGCAATGTGAGACCAGTGCAGTGCAAATGCTTTAGCTGGCGGGGGTTGGCGACCACCACCAACCAAGGTACCGTCACAGTGACAGGGGGGGGGGTGGGGGGTGGAAACAGCAGCAGGAGGGCAGTGGCAGGGAGACATTAGTGGTCATGGGGGGAGGGCGGAAGTGGCGGCAGGAGGGCGATGGCTGGGAGGCAGGCCAAAATGTGCCCCCCCCCCACCTGGGGCTCTGGCCCCCCTCCTGTTGAGGTCTGGCTACGCCCCTGCCTGTGATGTCTGGGAGACCAGTCTACTAAAAATGCTGGCCCCTCCTACATCCCAATGGCTTGATTTTCTATGTTTTTCACTTGGACGTTTTTGTTTAGAAAATGGACCAAAAAACAAAACATCCAAAGCACAAAACCTTGTTAGAAACAGTATTTTCTAAAACAAGAGATAGACATTTTTCTTTTTGGAAAATGAACTTCTTTCGTATTCAGATTTTGGACATTTTTTGCAAAACGTCTAAAGTCGGACTTAGACGTCATATTAAAAATGCCCCATCCACATGTCATATTTCAGCTTTCTAAAATTGTTGCATTGGTCACCAGTTGCTTTTCATATCAAGTTTAAGCTACTTGTAACATAGTAGATGACGGCAGAAAAAGACCTGCACGGTCCATCCAGTCTGCCCAACAAGATAACTCATATGTGCTACTTTTTGTCTATACCTTACTTTGATTTGTATCTGTCATTTTCAGGGCACAGACTGTATAAGTCTGCCCAGCATTATTTATTCACAATGCATTACAGCATGCTGCCCATATTAATTGACAACAGTTCTGAAGACCTACAAACCTAGCAGGCAGCTGGACTCAGTGGATACGCAGGACTTATCTATTCCCTCCTTCACAAAGATTCACTTTGTGGAAACAGTTCTGCTCTTTCTCAGTTGCTGGACCAGAAGAATGGAATAATCTCCTTGTCCCCGTGCACATGCAGGTAGACTTGAAAGATTTCAAGAAGCAACTGAAAATCTTACTGTTAAAGCAGTCGTAATTTTCATGTGCATTCTATTCCTTTAAGGCTTCTTACCAAACTGCGCTACCAATTCCCCCGCAGCAATGCTGATTGAGCTCATTCAAAGTGAAAGGGCTTCATTGGCATTGTTGTGCGGTTTTGTAAAAGAGGCCCTTAATGCAGAGTATCAGCTGTTTGGATGCTAAATTCTGTAATTTTATTAATTTTTCTATGTTGGTGCTATATATACTTTGTTTTTATGATCATGTATGCTCTTTTGTAATTTGCCTAGGATTAGGCAAAAAAAAATGTAGATAAATAAATAATGGAGTTCTGCAGAGTGGAAGTGGATGCAGCAGCATGAGCAGTGTTACAGTGACAGCAAATGGAAAAGAGAAAATGTGTGATTCATGATATATACAATCCAAGTTTTGGTAAAGTTGGGCCATAGTCATAGAAAGAGTGCCGGAAGAGCAGATAGCAATCAGTTTCAGGACTGTATGCAAGGCATTATACAATAGAAGGGGTCAGGAACATACCATGAGCTTGTTAGTGAGACTAGGGGGAAGGGTTGTGTAGAATGTTTTTGTTAAATGTTTTTATCCTTTTATTTTTTTGTTAACTACCTTGTTTTGTTTACTGCTTTAGGTGATATATAAGAATTTTAATAAATATAAACATAACACCATCATCAGTAACATAGCAGTACTTCCATCTGTCATTCTCATTGCAAGTACAGGCCGCACTATTCTAATCCACAACTGAAGATGTATCGCTATTGAAATCTAAAGAAGACTACTACTACTACTACTACTTAGCATTTCTATAGCGCTGCCAGGGTTACGCAGCGCTGTACAAGTTTAAACATGGGGAAGGACAGTCCCTGCTCAAGAGAGCTTACAATCTAAAGGTAAAAACTATGTAGTCAGTGTAAGTATCAGGAATGGGAAGGTGGTTAGGTGCCAAAAGCAAGGGAGAAGAGGTGGGCCTTGAGTAAGGACTTGAAAATGGGCAGGGAGGGCGCATGGCGCATGGGCTCAGGAAGTCTGTTCCAGGCATAAGGTGATGCGAGGCAGAAGGGGCGGAGTCTGGAGTTAGCGGTGGTGGAGAAGGGTACAGAAAGGAGTGATTTGTCCTGAGAGCGGAGGTTACGGGTGGGAACATACGGGGAGAGGAGGGTAGAGAGGTAATGGGGGGCTGCAGATTGAGTGCACTTGAAGGTCAATAGGAGAAGCTTGAACTGTATACGGTAGCGGATCGGGAGCCAGTGAAGCGACTTGAGGAGAGGGGTGATATGAGAGTATCGGTTCACGTGGTAGATAAGACGTGCGGCGGAATTTTGGACAGATTGAAGGGGGGATAGGTGGCTAAGCGGGAGGCCAGAAGGTTGCAATAGTCAAGACGAGAGGTAACGAGCGAGTGGACGAGGGTTCGGGTGGTCTGTTCAGAGAGGAATGGGCGAATTTTGCTAATATTATAGAGGAAGAAGCGACAGGTCTTAGTGAATATGTCCCGACATTTTGAATTAGAAGCAGCCTGAAGCAGTCCCTGAGAATTATGCAAGTACTAAGTAATCTAATTTCATCAGAACTGATTTTTCTGAACTAGGCAAGTAGTGTGCTTGTTTTTCCTTTACTAAGCTGCCAAAGATTGTACACTGTAGCTGGCAGCATATCTGATGCATCAAGACTTGAAGAACTGTATGCAGTTAAAGCCTGGATATTTCAACTGATGGTAGGTTCTGTTGCCATGGGTATAAACCTGAACTGGTTATGCCTCTTTATGTTCTTTGAGATGTTGTTGGGCTTCACTTTCAGATATCAGTCTCTATGATGCAACCTTGGAACAGATAGTCTGTTTATAGCCTTTTTATTTGGGAACACAGTGACCTCTAGTGGATGTTGCTATATAGAGAATAGCTGCTCTTTAAGTAAAT
This sequence comes from Microcaecilia unicolor, assembly GCF_901765095.1. Classification (NCBI taxonomy): domain Eukaryota; kingdom Metazoa; phylum Chordata; class Amphibia; order Gymnophiona; family Siphonopidae; genus Microcaecilia; species Microcaecilia unicolor. The sequence goes on from NC_044032.1 coordinate 620,604,850, forward strand.
CACCAGTTTAAGTCAGACATGAGCACTGGGTTAAATATCTATTTGCATTGTACTTAATATCATGCTTTATATTCCTTATGGCTTGCCTATAGTGATATAAATACAATTGCTAAAAATAAAAAAAGCACTAACTAGCACTCAATGAAGTTATATGGAAATGCTTTTAAAACAAAGAGGAGGAAATATTTTTTCATTCAAAGAATAGTTAATTTCTTGAACTCATTGCCAGAGGATATGGTAACAGCAGTTAGCATATCTGGGTTTAAAAAAAAAGGTTTGGACAAATTCCTGGAAGAAAAGTCCATAGTCTGTTGATGAGACAGACATGGGGAAAGCCATTGCTTGCCCTGGGATTGGTAGCATGGAATGTTGCTACTAATTGGGTTTCTGCCAGGTGCTTGAGACCTGGATTGGCCACTGTTGGAAACAGGAAAGTGGGCTAGATGGACCACTGGTCTGACCCGGTATGGCTATGCTTATGTTCATTGCAAATGTAACTCAGTGGAAGAGTAGCCTAGTGGTTAGTGCAGTGGACTTTGATCCTGGGGGACTGAGTTCAGTTCCCACTGCTGCTCTGTGTGACTCTGGGCAAGTCACTTAACTCTCCATTGCCCCTGGTACAAAATAAGTGCTTGAATATACGTAAACCACTTTGAATGTAGTTGCAAAAACTTCAGAAAGGTGGTATATCAAGTCCCATTTAAACACAATTATAATACAGTTCATAATATGTATGTTTTTATGGAAGCCGCTTTGGGTATAAGCAAGTTAGTTTAAAATAAATATATAAAATATAAATTCTTAATAATGAGAAAAACAATTCTTTAAATGTAGTCTCCAGCCATGGGCCACAAACCATGGTTCCCCCAGTGGAGGAGTGGCCTAGTGGTTAGAGTGGTGGATTTTGGTCCTGGGGAACTGGGTTCAATTCCCACTGCAAGCACAGGCAGCACCTTGTGACTCTGGGCAAGTCACTTAACCCTTCATTGCCCCAGGTACAAATAAGTACCTGTATATAATATGTAACCCTGCCATGAGTGGGAAATCACAGGGTACACATGTAATAAAAATAAATAATCTGGTACATTGGAAAGTTAGAAAAATCCAGCACAGCAAATGTTAATGCCATGACCCTCCTATGCCATATTATGACCTTCCTTATGCCTAAATTCAATGGATGTCTGGCAGCAGGTAAAAGCCAGAGATTCAGTGAGGGGTCTGCACCTACTTTTTTCCATGCCACAGAAACAAGTCACAATGGGGTTGCCCTTTCCCACAGGCAGAGAACTGACTGTGGCAGTGAGAAGGATAGGGAGCAGCCTCTGGACTTGGGGCTTTTCTCGTGCAGTGTACCCAGCTGTGCAAAATCATGCAATGAGAAGCCATTGCCTGTGAATCATTGAAGAAATCAAGGCCAGACTTCTTTAGCTGCAATGTGAATAACAGAGCTATTTCAGCCACTCTAGTATCAGGGTATGTGACTGGTCGATTATGTGCATGGTATAGGATGCTCATGCATTATTCATTCAAGATGTGATGAGGTAGTCAGCCAATACAGCACATGCTTCATAAAGTGAGGAGATGATTGAAATACTGTGGAGCCTGAGGTCAGACATGAGTCTGCCCAGAAGCAAAGTTCAAGGGATCAAGGGCCCTGGAGGTTAGAAAGTGAGGTTACCACAAAGGGATATAACACGGATCTATGCTGACTAATGACTATTATAGTTTACTGGGTAAAAATGCACAATGAAAACCCCATTCCTTTTCTTTATTACTATGTTGTATAAAAACAATAATATGAAGTACACAACCTGAGTTGGTAAAATGGGAATTTATAATATATTGACATATGTTTACAACTATGGTAGAGCTCAGTACTTCAAGTTAATGTAATAACTTGACATATTAGGTATCAGACTTCCTAGATCGGCACTAGAATCCACACAGCAGTCATTGAAGTGTAAGAATACCAGGAGGGGCATAATCGAATGGGGCGCCCAAGTTTTCCTGGGGCTGTCCTCGCAGGATGGCTCCGTGAAGGGGTGGGGAAACCTGTATTATCGAAACAAGATGGGCGTCCATCTTTCGTTTCGATAATACGGGCGGGGACGCCCAAATCTCCACATTTAGGTCGACCTTAGAAATGGTCATCCTTAGGTCGTCCTTAGAGATGGTTGTCCCCAGTTTTCAGCGATAATGGAAACCGAGGACGCCCATCTCAGAAATGACCAAATCCAAGCCATTTGGTCATGGGAGGAGCCAGTATTCGTAGTGCACTGGTCCCCCTCACATGCCAGGACACCAACCGGGCACCCTAGGGGGCACTGTAGTGGACTTCACAAATTGCTCCCAGGTGCATAGCTCCCTTACCTTGTGTGCTGAGCCCCCAAAACCCACTCCCCACAACTGTACACCACTAGCCCACCTCTTCAATGCTGCGTTTGGCACCTAACCCTTACTGTTCAGTGAATCCAGACTGCCCCAATTTGACTGCCCCTATCGGACCAACCGTTCACTTGTCTATTAGATTGTAAGCTCTTTGAGCAGGTGACTGTCTCTCTTTGTTAAATTGTACAGCGCTGCGTAACCCTAGTAGCGCTCTAGAAATGTTAAGTAGTAGTAGTAGTAAGGGGGCACCTACATGTGGGTACAGTGGGTTTCGGGTGGGATTTGAAGGGCTCCCATTTACCAGCACAGGTGTAGCAGGTAGTGGGGGGAATGGGCCTGGGTCCGCCTGCCTGAAGTGCACTTCACCCACTAAAACTGCTCCAGGGACCTGCATACTGCTGTCATGGAGCTGGGTATGACATTTGAGGCTGGGGCTGGCAAAAAACTTTTTTAATTTTTTGTGTTGAGGGTGGGATGGGGTTGGTGACCACTGGGGGAGTAAGGGGAGGTCATCCCCGATTCCCTCCGGTGGTCTTCTGGTCAGTTCAGGCACCTTTTTGAGGCTTGGTCGTGAAAAAAACTGGACCAAGTAAAGTCGACCAAATGCTCGTCATGGACACCCTTCTTTTTTCCATTATCGGCCGAGGACGCCCATCTCTTAAGCACGCTCCAGTCCTGCCTTCGCTATGCCTCCAACACGCCTCTGTGAACTTTGGTCGTCCCCGCGACGGACTGCAGTTGAGGGCGCCCAAAATCGGCTTTTGATTATGCTGATTTGGGCGACCCTGAGAGAAGGATGCCGATCTCCCGATTTGTGTTGGAAGATGGGCGCCCTTCTCTTTCGAAAATGCACCTGCAGGTCAACAGGGCTTAAATCAGTGACCCTAGAGAGTGATCCTGCCTTTAAACACCAAGAAAAGGCTAAGGGATATTTATCCTCTGCTGACTTGGGAATTATTCATACTTCAGAAAGCCTCATTGTCTAGCACAGGGTGTGTCCTGATTGGTAGCAGTATATTGTGAAAGAAAAAGGAGACACATTGTTGTTGTAACAACAAACTCCTGGGACGTCTTGCCTGCTAGAACTGCTTAACAAATTTATACATGCCCTGGAATCAAGTGAAGTGATCAAATTTGCTAATGATACAAACCTATTCAAAGTTGTTAAATCACAAGTGGATTGTGAAAAATTGGAAGTGAACCTTACGAGATTGGGAGACTGGGCATCCAAATGACAGATGACATTTAGGACTAGATTCTAAAAAATCGGCGCAGAATTGAAATATATATAAGCGTATTCTACAAGGTGCATCTTAATTTAGGCGTACTTTATAGAATAAGCCTAAATTTCTGTTCGAGTTATAGAATACGCTGAGCACCCATCCGTGTGACTACATTTAGTTGTGGGCATAAGAACATAAGAAAAACCATACTGGTCAGACCAATGGTCCATCTATCCCAGTATCCTGCTTCCAATAGTGGCCAATCCAGGTCACAAGTACTTGGCAGAAACCCAAATAGTAGCAACATTCCATGCTACCAATCCCAGGGTAACTGGGATGGGACAAATTCCTAGTGATTAGTGCAGTGGACTTTGATCCTGGGGAACTGAGTTCAGTTCCCACTGCTGCTGTGTGACTCTGGGCAAGTCACTTAACTCTCCATTGCCCCTGGTACAAAATAAGTACCTGAATATATGTAAACCGCTTTGAATGTAGTTGCAAAAACCTTAGAAAGGCAACATGTCAAGTCCCATTTCTCTTTCCCCTTCCCTTCCCTATGAGGACAGGCTAGAATGGCTACAACTTTTCAGCTTGGAGAAGAGACAGCTCAGGGGAGATATAATAGAGGTCTATAAAATATTGAGTAGAGTGGAATGGGTAGATGTGAATCACGTTTTTAGAAGTATTACCATGTAACTTCATTGAGTGTCCCCTGATTTTGGTACTTTTTAAGAAAGTAAAAAAAAATCGATTCACTTTTACCCTTCTACACCACTCAGGATTTCATAGACCTCTATCATATCCCTATAAGCCATCTCTTTTCCAAGCTAAAGCACCCTAACCTCTTTAGCCTTTCCTCATATGAGAGGAGTTCCATCCCCTTTATCATTTTGGTCACCCTTCCTTGAAACTTTTCTAATTCTTTTATATCCTTTTTGAGTTACAGTAACAAGGTGAGATCACACCCGGGAGCGGTACAGAGGCAGTATATTATTCTTGGACTTACCATTCTTTTCCTAATAATTCCTAGCATCCTGTTTGCTGTTTTGGCCGCTGCTGCAGAATGAGCACAGGATTTATGTGTATTGTCTATAATGACACCTAGATCTTTTTCTTGAGTACTGACCCCCCCCCCCCCCCCCCCCAAGGTGGACCCTATCATCAGGTAACTATGATTTGGATTATTCTTTCCAAAGTGCCTCACTTTGCATTTGTCCACATTAAATTTCATCTGCCATTGGGATGCCCAGTCTTCCAGTTTCCTAAGGTCTTCCTGCAATTTTTCACAGTCCGCATGTGTCGTAACACTTTTTTTTGTTGTTGTTACATTTGTACCCTGCGCTTTCCCACTCATGGCAGGCTCAATGCGGCTTACATGGGGCAATGGAGGGTTAAGTGACTTGCCCAGAGTCACAAGGAGCTGCCTGTGCCTGAAGTGGGAATTGAACTCAGTTCCTCAGGACCAGAGTCCACCACCCTAACCACTAGGCCACTCCTCCACTATGAATAATTTTGTGTCATCTGCAAATTTAATCACCTCACTTGTCATTCCCATTTCCAGATCATTTATAAATATGTGAAATAGCACCAGTCACAGTACAGATCCCTGCAGCACTCCACTATTTACCCTCCTCCACAGAGGAAAAATGGCCATTTAACCCTACCCTCTGTTTTCTATCCATTATCCAGTTCCTAATCCACAACATAACATTGCTTCCTATCCCATGGCTTTTTAATTTTCTCAAGTCTCTCATGAGGGACTTTGTCAAATGCTTTCTGTCCTAGATTCACTATATCAACCGGCTCACCTTTATCTATGTTTATTCATGCCTTCAAAGCAATGAAGCGAATTGGTGAGGCAAGACTTTGCATGGCTGAACCCATGCATGGTATGGTTCCCTAAATTGCATGAAAATGGAATCAAAGTATAGAGTAATTCCATTAACAGTAAAACTTGTTAAATCTCATGAGGATTGTGAGAAATTGCATTAGGAAGTATTAGGAAAGGGGTAGAAAATAAGTGAAAGAATACTGTAATGCCTGTGTATCACTTCATGGTGTGATCACACCTTGAGTATTGTGTGCAATTCTGGTTGCTGTATCATTAAAAAAAAAAAGATATAGCAGAATTAGAAAAGGCTCAAAGAAGGGCAACCAAAATGATCAAGAGGATGGAACTTCTCTCATCAGCTCGTAACCTTGGGGTCATCTTTGACTCCTCTCTCTCCTTCTCTGCTCACATTCAGCAGATTGCTAAAACCTGTCGCTTCTTTCTCTATAACGTCAGCAAAATCCGTCCCTTCATCTCTGAGCACTCTACCAGAACCCTTATCCACACTCTTATCACCTCTCGTCTTGATTATTATAACCTGCTTCTCACCGGCCTCCCTCTTAGCCATCTCTCTCCTCTTCAATCAGTCCAAAACTCTGCTGCACGACTCATTTTCCGCCAAAGTCGCTATGCTCACATTAGCCCTCTCCTTAAGTCACTTCACTGGCTCCCTGTCCGTTTCCGCATTCAATTCAAACTTCTCTTGTTGACCTATAAGTGCATTCACTCTGCCGCTCCCCAGTACCTCTCCACTCTTGTCTCTCCCTACGCCCCCCCCCCCTCAGGTACTCTGTTCTGTAGATAAATCTCTCTTATCTGTCCCCTTCTCCTCTACTGCTAATTCCAGACTACTACTACTACTACTATTTAGCATTTCTATAGCGCTACAAGGCATACGCAGCGCTGCACAAACATAGAAGAAAGACAGTCCCTGCTCAAAGAGCTTACAATCTAATAAACAAAAAATAAATAAAGTAAGCAAATCAAATCAATTAATGTGAACGGGAAGGAAGAGAGGAGGGTAGGTGGAGGCGAGTGGTTACAAGTGGTTACGAGTCAAAAGCAATGTTAAAGAGGTGGGCTTTCAGTCTAGATTTAAAGGTGGCCAAGGATGGGGCAAGACGTAGGGGCTCAGGAAGTTTATTCCAGGCGTAGGGTGCAGCGAGACAGAAGGCGCGAAGTCTGGAGTTGGCAGTAGTGGAGAAGGGAACAGATAAGAAGGATTTATCCATGGAGCGGAGTGCACGGGAAGGGGTGTAGGGAAGGACGAGTGTGGAGAGATACTGGGGAGCAGCAGAGTGAATACATTTATAGGTCAGTAGAAGAAGTTTGAACAGGATGCGAAAACGGATAGGAAGCCAGTGAAGGGTCTTGAGGAGAGGGGTAGTATGAGTAAAGTGACCCTGGCGGAAGATGAGACGGGCAGCAGAGTTTTGAAACTGCTGTTTGGGGGGGAAAATGAGAAGCTCGGTTTTGGACATATTTAATTTCAGGTGGCGTTGAGACATCCAGGCAGCAATGTCAGACAAGCACGCTGAAACTTTGGTTTGGATGCAAGGTGAGATATCAGGGGTAGAAAGGTAGATTTGGGAGTCATCAGCATAGAGATGGTAGGAAAAGCCATGGGATGAGATTAATGAACCAAGGGAAGAAGTGTAGATAGAAAAGAGGAGGGGACCAAGAACAGAACCCTGAGGTACGCCGACAGGCAGAGGGATAGAAGTAGAAGAGGATCCACCAGAGTGAACACTAAAGGTGCGGAGGGAGAGGTAGGAAGAGAACCAGGAAAGGACAGAGCCCTGGAATCCAAGACTCAGATCCTTTTATCTTGCTGCACCTCACGCCTGGAATAGACTACCTGAGCCTGTACGTCTAGCCCCGTTTTTGGCCGTTTTCAAGTCCAAACTTAAAACCCACCTCTGTGCCACTGCTTTTGACTCCTAACCACTACTTGTCCTTTTATCCTCACCTTTTTATTCCCTTACCCTTATTGTTCTGTCTGTTTACCTGTCTTATCTAGATTGTGAGCTCTTTGAGCAGGGACTGTCTTTTTGTGTATGATGTACAGCGCTGTGTATGTCTTGTAACGCTATAGAAATGATAAGTAGTAGTAGTAGTAGTAGTCATATGAGGAAAGGTTCAAGAGGTTATGCAAGCACTGGCTAATATTCATATCAGGGGCGTATCTGCGTGGGGCCACAGGGGCCTGGGCCCCCGCAGATTTCGCCCTGGCCCCCCTCCCGCCATCAACCGTCCCCCGCTGCTTACTTTTGCTGGCGGGGGGCCCCAACCCCCGCCAGCCGAGGTCCGACCCGAAGTCTTCATATTTCGTCTTCCTCCGTGGCCATGCTGCAAGGAAGTAATGCTGCAGTTCTAATTCGTTGAATCCAGTTCGGAGTCTGACGTCGCAGCACGTTGTATGCGCGTACAATGTGCTGCGACGTCAGACTCTGAACTGGATTCAACGAATCAGCACTACAGCGTTACTTCCTTGCAGCATGGCCACGGAGGAGTCGGAGGAAGACGAAATATGAAGACTGCGGGTCGGACCTCGGCTGGCGGGGGTTGGGGCCCCTGCCAGCAAAAGTAAGCAGCGGGGGAGGGTTGACGGCGGGGAGGGGGGTGGAGAGAGGCGGCGGTGGGGGGGGGGGGGGGGGAAGGGAGGCAAAAATGTGCTCCCCCTCTCTGGCTCTGGCCCCCCCTACCGCCGGATTCCAGATACGCCCCTGATTCAGATTAGTGCCTGGTCACCTCATTGGTGAAAGTTAGGACAGGCCTTTTTGCTGTCCGAAGTTTTATCACTTACTTAAACCGTTAGCCGTCTGAATATGGCTGCTAACCGGATGTCCCAGCTCCGCCATGGACTGCCCCAGCATTAATTGAACAGTGCAGGGCCGATCTGTGGTGACATTCAGCTGCGTTCTCCAGTTTAGGCACCCTTTTACTAAGCCGTGTAGGTGCCTACACTGGCCCAACGTGCGCCAATTTTGAGTTACTGCCTGGCTACCACGTGGCCCTTGCAGTAATTTCATTTTTGACACGCGTCTGCTATGCGCGCCGGAAAATATTTTTCTTTTCTGGTACGTAGGTGGTAATCAGGCGGTAATTGGCATTTTATGTGCGTAGACCATTACCGCCCGGTTACCACATGAGACCTTACCGCTAGGTCAATGACTGGCGGTAAGATCTGAGACCTGAAATGGACGTGCGGCAATTTCATTTTGCCGCACATCCGTTTTCAGCAAAAATTTTAAAAAGGCATTTTTTTACAGGTGCGCTGAAAAATCATTCTGTGTGCACCCAAATCACACATCTACACTACCGCAGGCCATTTTTCAGCGTGCCTTAGTGACACTGAATATTAGGTAAAAAAACAGGCGCCTTCCTGACCTACTAACCTCGGTGCCCTGTTATAAAATTGCTCATTAGGGGCTAATTCTATAACTATGGGCCTATATATAGGTGCCCAGAGGGCATCTATATGGTACCTATTCCTTGAATGAAAGTACGTTCCTATTTCCTATATAGAATACTAGCCTAATAGATGAAATCAACTTTCGGAAATCACTGAAGACTTACCTCTTCAACAGAGCATACCACAACGATCCGTTATTTGAACTTTAGCGCATTACTGCTTTAACTGTTATTTCGATTGTGATCTCTTTATACCTGATGCTTTATTCCATTATGTTACCCATATTCTTATGTAATTACTAATTGTATCTTTTACTCAGCAAAGAAAATGTTCCACTCACTGTGGAAACTCAAAAGAATTAAACCTTTCTTTCCAAGGGAAATATTCCGTAGCCTGGTACAATCAATGGTACTAAGCCACCTAGATTACTGTAATGCCATCTATGCCGGATGCAAAGAACAAATCATTAAGAAACTACAAACTACCCAAAACACAGCAGCCAGACTCATATTTGGAAAAACGAAATACGAAAAGAACGAATTGCTTTCAAAGTCTGCACCCTGGTCCACAAAATCGTTCATGAAGAAGCCCCGGTCTACATGTCCGAACTCATAGATCTGCCAACTAGGGACACAAAAAAATCAGCACGCAAATTCTTGAATCTCCACTACCCCAGCTGTAAAGGACTTAAATATAAAACCACATATGCATCCAGCTTCTCCTACATTAGCACTCAGCTACGGAACGCATTGCCAAAGACCATAAAAACAACGAACGACCTAGCAACATTCCGAAAACTACTGAAAACGGACCTATTCAAGAAGGCATACCAAAATGATCCTTCCTAAATACTAGACAACCAGATGATACACGATCTAGATCTCTTTATACATGACTGTCTACCTCACTATTACCAATAAGCTATGCAATATGCACTATCACTTTGTTCTCAGGTTGGAAATGTTTTTTTTTTCCGTAATTGACTATTCAACCTAGATTTTAACCTATTCTATCAAGTAGGAACTTCTATGTAACACCATTCTGTATTTCACTTTATCATATATGTACCTTAATGCTTATCATTTGTAATTCCTCACCCGATAATGGCGATCGCCATTACGGCATAATGTAAGCCACATTGAGCCTGCAAATAGGTAGGAAAATGTGGGCTACAAATGCAATAAATAAATACATGAACTGTATTTAGGCACAAACACTTGTGCCAGCCATAAAGCTGAAGTAAGTGCTCACTCTTTAGTGCTAGAGATTCATGCGTTTGCATATTTATGTATGTGCACACATAAACACATATATGCAATTATTCTAATCATTTACACGTACAGTCAGCAAAACCACTTATTGTACAATATACATTAGATTTTAGAAGTCATACAATAATGTCCTTGATTTTCAACTATAAGAAATGCATTTCAAAACACAGACAATCACGTGGATTAACAAATCACAACTGTAAAAGTAATCAAACTTTAGTCCTTTGTGTATTTCTTGAAAGCCGAATCGTTCTGCTTTTGACTTTGTTTCTCCAAAAACAGAAAGAATATTTATCCTTATGACCACACACCATGCTGTGAATCATGCAGTACTAAGACTGTACACGAAAAGATCAGAGACATTAATTCTAGTAAGAACAAACATCATTTTACTACTCATATTTACAATGAAAAATATCGTTTTCTTCTTAAACTTGCTCGCTTCAGAATTCAGCTCAGTAATATAGAAACATAGAAAATGATGACAGATGAAGATCACGTGGCCTATTCAGTCTGTCCATCTATACTAGGGTTACCATATGGCTCCAGAAAAAGGAGGACGGATTGAGCCAGCCGGGTTTTACTTCCATTGCTTTCAAGCAATGGAAGTAAAACCCGGCTGGCTCAATCCGTCCTCCTTTTTCTGGAGCCATATGGTAACCCTAATCCATACCAACTATTAAGCTCTACAATCTATTCATTATCTTTAGTGACACATCCCACAGATACAGTTCTAATCCCCACCACCTGCCCTGGGAGGCCGTTCCAAGCATCCAACATCACTTCCTTACATAAATATTTCCTTAGAAGGCTCCTGAGTCTGTCCCATTTCACCTTCCTTCCTGTGACCCCTCGTTCCCATTTGAAAGAACCCTCATTTCCTGTATATTTATGACTCAGAGGAGTAGCCTAGTGATTAGGGTGGAAGATGGAAGACCAAGGAAGCTAGGATTCAAATCTCTTCTGAACCTCTTTGTGGCCTTGTGTAAGTTACTTTAACCCTCCATTGCCTCAGGTACACATTTAAGGGCGTGACATTGCCGAAGGGTTAGAAGGTAAAGTTTGCCTATTTGCGGATGATACTAAGATTTGCAACAGAGTGGACGCCCGGGAGGGAGTGGAAAGCATGAAAAGGGATCTGAGGAAGCTAGAAGAATGGTCTGAGGTTTGGCAATTAAAATTCAATGCGAAGAAATGCAAAGTGATGCATTTAGGGAGTAGAAACCCACAAGAGGCGTATGTGTTAGGCGGGGAGAGTCTGATAGGTACTGAGGGGGAGAGGGATCTTGGGGTGATAGTATCCGAGGATCTAAAGGCGACGAAACAGTGTGACAGGGCGGTGGCCGTAGCGAGAAGGTTGCTAGGCTGTATAGAGAGAGGTGTGATCAGCCGAAGAAAGGAAGTGTTGATGCCCCTGTACAAGTCGTTGGTAAGGCCCCACCTGGAGTATTGTGTTCAGTTTTGGAGGCCGTACCTTGTGAAGGATGTTAAAAAAATGGAAGCGGTGCAAAGAAAAGCTACGAGAATGGTATGGCATTTGCGTTCCAAGACGTATGACCAAAGACTTGCTGACCTGAACATGTATACCCTGGAGGAAAGGAGGAACAGGGGTGATATGATACAGACGTTCAAATACTTGAAAGGTATTAATCCGCAAACAAATCTTTTCCGGAGATGGGAAGGCGGTAGAACGAGAGGACATGAAATGAGATTGAAGGGGGGCAGACTCAAAAAAGATGTCAGGAAGTATTTTTTCACGGAGAGGGTGGTGGATGCTTGGAATGCCCTCCCGCGGGAGGTGGTGGAGATGAAAACGGTAACGGAATTCAAAAATGCGTGGGATATGCATAAAGGAATCCTGTGCAGCAGGAATGGATCCTCAGAAGCTTAGCTGAAATTGGGTGGCGGAGCAGGTGGGGGGAAGAGGGGGTGGTGGTTGGGAGGCTAGGATAGGGGAGGGCAGACTTATACGATCTGTACCAGAGCCGGTGATGGGAGACAGGACTGGTGGTTGGGAGGCGGGAAATACTGCTGGGCAGACTTATACGGTCTGTGCCCTGAAAAAGACAGGTACAAATTCAAGATATGAGTTTATCTTGGGCAGACTAGATGGACCATGCAGGTCTTTTTCTGCCGTCATCTACTATGTTACTATGTTGTTTACGAAGCTTTATTTATTTATTTATTTATTTATTTATCGCCTTTTTGAAGCAATTCACTCAAGGCGGTGTACAGCAAGAATAAGTCAAACATAAGCAACAGACAATTACAGCAGTAAAAATATTCAAACAACAATACAAGGTATGGCATAGTATGTTATATTACAATACCAACACAATACAAAAAAAAACATTTTAATAGACAACATACAGGCTTATTTTCGAAAGTGATTGCTGGCCATTTCCCGACATAAATCGGGAGATGCCCGGCAATTTCTCAAAAGTGGCGAAATCGGTATAATCAAAAGCGGTGTTTTTGACAGCATCACCGCTTTCCCGTCACCTCGCCGGGGAAAGTTCAAGGGGCGTGTCGGCGGCTTAACGAAGGCGGGGCATAGGCGGGCATGGGTGTGGCTACCAGATGGACGGCTTTCGCGAATAATGGAACAAAAAAAAGCGGCGTTAAGCAGTATTTCGCTGGGTTTACTTGGTCCTTTTATTTTCACAACCAAGCCTCAAAAAGGTGCCCCAACTGACCAGATGACCACTGGAGGGAATGGGGGATGACCTCCCCGTAGTCCCCCAGTGGTCACCAACCCCCTCCCACGTTAAAAAAATACAAATAAAAACCGTTTTTGCCAGCCTGTATGCCAGCCTCAAATGTCATACCCAGCTCCCTGACAGCAGTATGCAAGTCCCTGGAGCAGTTTTTAATGGGTGCAGTGCACTTCAGGCAGGCAGACCCAGGCCCATCCCCCCCCCTACCTGTTACACTTGTGGTGTTGTGTTGAGCCCTCCAACCCCCCCCCCCCAAAACCCACTGTACCCACATGTAGGTGCCCCCTTCACCCATAAGGGCTATGGTAAAGGTGTAGAGTTGTGGGGAGTAGGTTTGGGAGGGATTTGGGGGGCTCAGCACCCAAGGGAAGGGAGCTATGCACCTGGGAGTTTATTTTGTATGTTTTTAAATTTTTAGAAGTGCCCCTAGGGTGCCCAGTTGGTGTCCTGGCATGTCAGGGGGACCAGTACACAACAAATGCTGGCTCCTCCCACGACCAAATGCCTTGGATTTTGCCGGGTTTGAGATGGCCGGCATTATTTTTCCACTAGTAAAAAAGCCCCGTTTCTGATGCAAATGAAACGGGGGCTAGCAAGGTTTTCTTCTGTGTGCATGTGGGAGTGTGTGTGTCCCTGCCCTCTGCCCTCTCTCCCCTCCCCCCTCTGAGTCCTTCACTGCTTTGCTGTGTTTTCCTTCACTGACTGTTTGTGTTACAGAGAGGGCGGGGCAGACACTCATGGGGAAACCGGATATCTCTCCCCCTTCACACTTCCGGCTGGAGGCTTCATAGAACGTTGGTGTTGCCTTTTATATAGAGAGATTATCGCTGAAAAACAAAACCAGCGATCTCAAACCCGGCGAACTCTGGCATTTGGCCGACCTAAACCGTATTATCGAAAGAAAAGATGGCCGGCCATCTTTTTCGATAATACGGTTCCGGCCAGCTGTAGCTCCACCGCCACAATAGGGTGTAAGCAAAGATGTAACATATAGATAGATAAGAAGAATAACTGGAGTAAAAACATCAGGGGTCCTTTTATTAAGGTGCGCTGAAAAATGGCCTGCGCTAATGTAGGCGAGTGTTTTGGGCGTGTGCAGATCCACTTTTCAGCGTGCCTGTAAAAGATGCCTTTATAAAAGTTTTGCCAAAAATGGACATTGCGGAAAATAAAAATTGGCACGCGTGCATTTTTCTATCATATCACCCCTCTCCCGCATTTCTTCCAAAGTGTACATATTGAGATCTTGAAGTCTGTCCCAATATACTTTATGATGAAGACCACTCACTATTTTAGTTGCCACCTTCTGGACCTGTTTATATCTTTTTGAAGGTGTGGTCTCTAGAACTGTACACAATATTCTAAATGAGGTCTCACCAGAGGGCAGGTGTTGCCAGAGGAGGGGCATAGGTGGGTCAGGTTATAGGTGCATGGTTATGGAATACTTGAATTTACACACATATCTGACAGCAGTTGGGCATGACCATTTACACCAGCCTTTGGCTGCCTCAAGTGCTCACGCCTAGGGTTACCATATGGCTCCAGGAAAAGGATGACAGATTGAGTCAGTCTGGGTTTTACTTCCACTGCTTTCAATGGAAGCAAAACCTGGATTGGATCAATGTGTCCTCCTTTTTCTGGAAAAGTAGAGGCTGACAAATGCGCAAACCAATAGGGAGATGATATAAAAAACCAGTTTATTCAGAATATTCATATCAAGGACCCAACACGGTCCATGTTTCAGCACCAAAGCGCCTGCCTCAGGGGTCACAATCAACTTTCTCTGAGAAGAAGCTGATAGGCTTGAATAATTCCTTTATGTATGCAAGTTAATCCACAGAGAGAACAAAAGAACAGCCAACCGATCAGCAAACACCCTACTCACACCCAAAGTTAGGCATGAAACTGTATGCAAAGCTAGTATTCTATAAAGACCACCAGGCCCTCACTTCTTGGGGGGAGGGGGACCACCAGACCCTCACTTCTTTGAGGGGGGTTGGGATCGACCAGACTACCTGGCCCTACATCTTTAATGGGGATGGGGGGGGTCTGGAGCAGTGGCGTTCCTAGGGGGGTGGACACCCGGGGCGGAGCACCGCCCCCCCGGGTGCAGCACCATCCCCCCCCCCCCCCCGATGCAGCGCGGACGCCCCCCCCCCCCGCCAAAGCACCCTCCCCGGCGAAAGAAACCCCCCCCGGGTGCACGCGCTGTGGGGGGTGCCGCAGCGCGCGCCTGCTCAGCGTTGGCTTAGTTGGGGCGTTCGCTGCAGCCTGCAGCTCCCTCTGACCCGGAACAGGAAGTAACCTGTTCCGGGGCAGAGAGGGAGCTGCAGGCTGCAGCGAACGCGCGAACTCAGCCAACGCTGAGCAGGCGCGCGCCGTGGCATCCCCCCAGCGGTGTGCACCCGGGGTGGACCGCCCCCACCGCCCCCCCCCTTGGTACGCCACTGGTCTGGAGTCCACCAGACCACCAGAGCTTGTTTCCTAGTCTGGGCATGTTTTTAAGAGCTGTGGTTAATGCACAGCTCTTGAGCACAAGTGCCAGACACTGTCTTCCCATAGCTCTCCCTAATGCTCAAAGCTAACAACGCGTTTAAATTTGCATGTCATTAGCATTGAGCATTAGAGAGTTCCTTTACCATGTTGTTGCGGCTGGACTTTTGAGCATCTGCCCAACAGTGCAGTAACTACAATGAAAGCAACTAGGGTCTCAAGGAGCACTTCTGAAGTCCAATATACTAATTTGTATGCCTTGGAGGAGATTTTTGTATATAATTTTGTATGACCTCATAGAAAAAGAAAATATATATATTCTCTTGACTGACATTTATTTTATAACTCCTGCAGGATCATGCAATGAGTGTATGCATACTCTTAGACCTTTTTAGAGCATTTGAATGCTATTGGATCTGGTTCTTGGTGCCTATAGTGGCCTATGTCACCTTTATAATATAGGTGCCTTTTTGAACTCCTCACATAGGTGCCATGTTAGGAAACTCTCCTCTCAGTGTCTATGGGGGGAAAGAGCTCAGTAAGTTATATCCGTGGCTAATAAACCAGTCAGGAACTTTTCCAGAAGCTGAGACTGCGTCCAAATAGAACAAAGTTGATGTCCTGCAGGTTATAAATAGTTCTGATAGGCCATGGAAAAGTACATGGACAATAAAAAATAGCAACAGTGCTAAAAGGAAAAACAACAAGTGTTTGAACCTGGGCAGGACCCGATGTTCGACTATTAATAGCACTGTTTTCAGTTGAAAGTGTCACAGCACAAGAACACGTGCAGCCGTCTGGGTCAGCTTCGTTTCATAATTTATTTTGTACAGCATTCCAGAGAGACATTCAAAATGCCACTTATAGGAGGGTTAAATGGTTTCTTTTTCTGGGATTGATTCTTCTGTTTAAAAAAAAAGGATAGATATACCAAGACTAAAAAAAATTGAAAAGAGGTGTTCTGGTTATAGCTGGTTCCCGATGAATCCCCTTGTTTGGTGAGGTGGATTCTGTAGTTTTTTTTAAAGATTTACAGGTAATCAATAGAAATAAAACAAAATAAAACATGGAAAAGAAAATAAGATGATACCTTTTTTATTGGACGTAACTTAATACATTTCTTGATTAGCTTTCGAAGGTTGCCCTCTGCAAATGTAATCACCTCACTTGTTGTTCCAATTTCCAGATCATTTATAAATATGTTAAATAGCACATGTCCCAGTGCAGATCCATGTGGCACTCCACTATTCACCCTCCTCCATTGAGAAAAATGGCCATTTAACCCTAACCACTGTTTTCTGTCCAACAACCAATTCCTAAACCATAACAGAGCATTGCCTCCTAACCCATGACTCTTTAATTTTCTCAAGAGTCTCTGAAGAGGAACTTTGTCAAAAGCTTTCTGAAAATCTAGATACACTACATCAACCAGCTCACCTTTATTGACAGGTTTATTCATGCCTTCAAAGAAATGAAGCAAATTGATGAGGCAAGACTTCCCTTGGCTGAATCCATGCTGACTCTGTCCCATTAAACCATGTTTGCCTATCCAGCTTATTTTCGAAAGAGAAAGACGCCCATATTTCGACCCCCATGGTAGGCATTATTGTATGTACATACACGATTTAAGGAGGCGGAACATTTAATGTGCTATGACGGTTCCATCTGTGACACTGCCACATATTCCTTTTGGGGATATAATGGTTGGAATGGGTACGGACTGAGCACATTATTATTATTATCACTTTTTGTGGTTAATTTTAGTAATTTTGTAATTGGGTAAGGTCTGAGTTATAGTATTTGATATAAGGTAGACTAAGGCAGTTATTTGAGGTTTTCTTCCAGAAATTTATTTAATTATTAAATTTTAACTGCCAGACCTTTGACCATAAGTACATAAGTACATAAGTAGTGCCATACTGGGAAAGACCAAAGGTCCATCTAGCCCAGCATCCTGTCACCGACAGTGGCCAATCCAGGTCAAGGGCACCTGGCACGCTCCCCAAACGTAAAAACATTCCAGACAAGTTATACCTAAAAATGCGGAATTTTTCCAAGTCCATTTAATAGCGGTCTATGGACTTGTCCTTTAGGAATCTATCTAACCCCTTTTTAAACTCCGTCAAGCTAACCGCCCGTACCACGTTCTCCGGCAACGAATTCCAGAGTCTAATTACACGTTGGGTGAAGAAAAATTTTCTCCGATTCGTTTTAAATTTACCACACTGTAGCTTCAACTCATGCCCTCTAGTCCTAGTATTTTTGGATAGCGTGAACAGTCGCTTCACATCCACCCGATCCATTCCACTCATTATTTTATACACTTCTATCATATCTCCCCTCTGCCGTCTCTTCTCCAAGCTGAAAAGCCCTAGCCTTCTCAGCCTCTCTTCATAGGAAAGTCGTCCCATCCCCACTATCATTTTCGTCGCCCTTCGCTGTACCTTTTCCAATTCTACTATATCTTTTTTGAGATACGGAGACCAGTACTGGACACAATACTCCAGGTGCGGTCGCACCATGGAGCGATACAACGGCATTATAACATCCGCACACCTGGACTCCATACCCTTCCTAATAACACCCAACATTCTATTCGCTTTCCTAGCCGCAGCAGCACACTGAGCAGAAGGTTTCAGCGTATCATCGACGACGACACCCAGATCCCTTTCTTGATCCGTAACTCCTAACGCGGAACCTTGCAAGACGTAGCTATAATTCGGGTTCCTCTTACCCACATGCATCACTTTGCACTTGTCAACATTGAACTTCATCTGCCACTTGCACGCCCATTCTCCCAGTCTCGCAAGGTCCTCCTGTAATTGTTCACATTCCTCCTGCGACTTGACGACCCTGAATAATTTTGTGTCATCGGCGAATTTAATTACCTCACTAGTTATTCCCATCTCTAGGTCATTTATAAATACATTAAAAAGCAACGGACCCAGCACAGACCCCTGCGGGACCCCACTAACTACCCTCCTCCACTGAGAATACTGGCCACGCAATCCTACTCTCTGCTTCCTATCTTTCAACCAGTTCTTTAATGTTCGGAGATCCCTTCTCATCATTTCTACTCCCTCCAGGGTATTCACTCTATTGGTTATTTTCGTGTCATCCGCAAAAAGGCACACCTTTCCTTCCAACCCTTCAGCAATATCTTCCACAAATCATCAATATCTCCCACAAATAGCAAGGATGCGTTGAATGGCCTCCTAGTGGAGGTCATGGAGACAAGGACTGTGTCAGAATATAAGAAAGCATGGGACAGGCATGTGGGATCCCTTAGGAAAGGAAGAGTTAGTGGTTACTGAGGTTGGACAGACTGGATGGGCTACCTGGCCCTTATCCACTGTCATGTTTCTATGTTTCTAGAACGTCTTCCAGGTTCACCTCGATTTCTTTCAGTTCCTCTGCATCATCACCCTTGAAAACCATTTCTGCTGCAGGTAGATCTCTTACATTTTCTTCCATAAAGACTGAAACAAAGAATTCAGTCAGTCTCTCTGATATGGCCTTGTCCTCTCTGAGTGCCCCTTTTGCTCCTTCATGATCTAATGGTCCTACGGATTCCCTCACAAGATTTCTACTTCTGATGTACCTGAAAATTTGTTACTGTGAGTTTTTGCCTCTGCGGCAAGTTTCTCTTCATATTCTCTGTTAGCCTTCTTTCTCAATACTTTTATGTTGCTTATTTTCTTCATTTGAGTCCTTTTTGCCATTCTTTGAAGGACATTCGTTTGGCTCTACTAACCTTTTTCATTTCACTTTTTAATCATGCTGGCTGTCGTTTGCTCTTCTTTCCATCTTTGTTAATAGAGGAATGTATCTAGTCTGGGCTTCCAAGATGGTATTTTTAAACAACGTCCATGCCTGATTTAAAGACCTAACCTTTGCAGCCAAACCTTTTAGCTTATTTTTAATAATTTTCCTCATTGTATTATAGCTGTCCTTATGAAAATTAAATGCTGCTATAATAGATTTCCTTTGTGGCTTCACTCCAGATATTAGCGCAAACTTGATCATGTTATGATCACTGTTTCCCAGCAGATCCAACACCGTTTCCTCTTGTACTATGCCCTGCATTCCATAAGGACTAGATCTAAAATGGCTCCCCCTCTAGTCGATTCCCGGACCTATTGCTCCTAGAAGCAGTCATTTATTGCATCTACCAATTTTACCTCCCTAGCGCTCCCTGATATAATATTTATGCAGTCAGTATTGGGGTAATTGAAATCATTAGCACAAGGAATCTGTAGAATGCTAACCACATTAAAAACACCAAATTCTACATAAATAATCTGTATCAGAAGGATCGCCCAAATATTAAAAAGTGAAGAAAAAAGACCTCGGTGAACAAAAGGAGTCACACCTATTTATAAGGCAAGCTTTCAATATATAGGTGGCTCACAATAACCATCAGTCATTAAAAAAACCTCCATTAATATATGGAGCAAAACAGTCCTTATGTAGCAATAACACTTACTGATACAGAAAATGACTTGAAAATTATATGCAGATGCCCTTATACATATTACTCCACAGTACTTATCTTGGTATAATCACAACATATCACTGCAAATAATACAGAACGCTTCTGCCAGGTTATTGGTGGGTGTGACTCGATATGAACACGTGTCCCCAGTTCTCCATTCCTTGCGTTGGTTACTCATCCATTCCAGAGTGCAGTACAAGATTGTACATTTAATTCATCAGGCCTTGTACTCAAGCTGTGTTCCTCAATATTTAAAAGATGTGATTCAGGAGTAGTACGTATCAATCAGCCAGACCTTTTCAGTCTGAGAAAGCAAAGTTTTTGGCATGTGTTACAGAACACTCTTGGCTATATGCCAATGCGTGGAAATCAGCTTTTTCAATGGCAGGTCCTCAGATTTGCAATAGACTGCCAGGTTACTTGAGACTGTGCAGCGGTAGGGTTCAATTTGTTAAAATATTGAAGATTTACCTATTTGAACATGCATGGAATTGATATTATTAGCTGGAATACTGTATTATTTTGTCTAACCACGTATTGCTTTCATTTTGATTGTGTATGTTGATTCTATTACCCGCCTAGTTGTAGGCGGGTTACAATTTTTTAAATAAATAAATAAAAATAAATATTATGTTATGTGGGTGTCACCAGCATTCAGGTGCTTGCACTTACAGTAGTAGCTCTGTTTTATTATTATTATTATTATTATTATTACATTTGTATCCCACGCTTTCCCACTCAAAGCCGGTTCAATGCAGCTTACATAGTAATAGAAATACAGAATATTGTTAGAGAGGGTAAGAGTTAAGTATACCAGAATAATAGAAGAAATGAGTAGGTACCAGAATAATAGAAGAGGTGGGTAGGTAGAGATAGGCAATGGAGAGGGGAGTAAGGTGGGAGATATAGTCTGGGTCAATGTCGTTATCATATGGGTATGTGTTAGGTAGATGAGTTTATAAGATTTGGATAGGCTTGCTTGAATAAATGGGTTTTTAGTGCTTTCCGGAAGGGTAGGTAGTCATAGATTGATCAGATAGATCTGGGGAGGGCATTCCAGAGTTGGCTGCCTAGGAAGGAGAAGTTGGATCCATAGTAGGTCTTGTACTTATACGGTCTGTGCCAGAGCCGGTGTTGGGAGGCAGGGATAGTGCTGGGCAGACTTATACGGTCTGTGCCACAGCTGGTGGTGGAAGGCGGGACTGGTAGTTGGGAGGCGGGGATAGTGCTGGGCAGACTTATAGGGTCTGTGCCAGAGCTGGTGGTTGGGTGGCGGGGTTGGTGTTTGGGAGGCGGGGATAGGGCTGGCCAGACTTATACGGTCTGTGCACTGAAGAGGACAGTACAAATAAAAAAGTAGCACATCTGAATTTATCTTCTTGGGCAGACTGGATGGACCGTGCAGGTCTTTTTCTGCCGTCATCTACTATGTTTACTTGATTCCTTTGCAATTGGGGTAATGCAGGTTGAGGTAATATCGCGAAGATTCAGACATGTTTCATGTCTATGGCTGACAAAAGTGCTCATTCCTACATAAATGCATGCATATATATCCAGTTAGACTAGTAATCTTCCAAGGAATGTAGGCACCTAGTTTCCTCTATCAGTGGTTCTCAGCCTTTCTTCTGTTACTAGTAAAAAAAGGCCCGTTTCTGACACAAATGAAACGGGCGCTAGCAAGGTTTTCCTCGGAGTGTGTATGTTTGAGAGAGTGTATGTGAGAGTGACTGTGTGTGTGAGAGAGAGTGAATGTGCGAGTGTGTGTGAGAGAGAGTGAGTCTGGGTGCGAGTGTGTCTGTGAGAGAGTGTGTCTATGAGAATGAGAGTGTGTGCAAGTGTGTATGTGAGACACAGTGTGAGAGAGTGTGTTTCACACAGATACAGTGTGTGCGAGAGAGAGAGTGTGTGTGAGACACAGACTCTCTGTGAGACTGAGTGTATGAGACCAAGAGAGTGTGTGAGTGACTGTGTGACAAATAGAGAGTTAATGTGATACAGTGTGAGACATAGAGTGTGTGAGAGACAGTGTGTGAGAGTGAGAGAAAGACATTGACTGTGAGAGAGAGAGAGAGAGAGAGAGTGTGTGTGTGACAGAGATACCCCCCCCCCCCCCCCTCTCTGGTGTCAAGTCCCCCCCCCCCCCCTCTCTCTCTGGTGTCTGAACGTTACTGTACAGGACACTGAGCTCTGGCTGTGCTGGGTTCAGAGCAGAATTTAACTTGCAGGGTAGACATCGGTGCACAGCATATTCAGATGGAGGCAAATGAGGCTAATAAGTTTGAATAGATAAGCAATGTTCCCCAAAAAGGTAAGTTGCACAGAGCTGGAGGAAAGCTTTGGATAGAATATGTAAGATTAATAGATGTGTCTGAAACTGAATCCATTCAAACTATTGGCACAGATGGGCCAAAGACATATCACCAGCACCTTCATCAGAGGATATTCAATATCGTTGCTGCATTTCACAAAGTTTTCAGCACATATAGTTGTCTGCATTCTGTGCTTCATGACTGCAGACAACTTTGGGCTCATTTTGAAAGTACTTAGACTTATAAAGTTCCTTAGGTTGCTAGGAGGCTCATTTTCGAAAGAGAAAAACATCCAAAGAGTGTCATAAAGCACCATTTGGATGGATTTATTCTCAAAACATCCAAATCAGTGTTTTTGAAACCTATTTTGCAGATGTTTATCTATGCAATTCGTCTGCAGTGCATCTAAATCACAAGGGGGCATGTCGGGGGTGTTTTGAAGGCGGGATTAAGGCGTGGCTAACATTGGACATTTTACAGCCATGATGGAACAAAACCAAAACGTCTAGGGTGAAAACTTCAATGTTTTGGTCTAGACTTGTTTTCTAATGAATAAGACACAAAAAGGTGGCCTAAATGACCAGATATCTACTGGAGGGATTCAGGGATGATCTCCCTTAATCCCTCAGTAGTCACTGAACCCCCACCCACCACTTAAAAATGTGAATAAAAATAGTACTCACCAGCCTCTATGACAGCCTCAGATATTATAGCCAGGTCTATTACAGCAGAATGCAGATCCCTGGAGTAGTCTAGTGGTGGCTTAAAAAGATAAATGCACAAAGCACAAAACCTTATTCGAAATGGTATTTTTGAGAAAAAAAAAGATGGACATGTTTTCTTTTTTTCAAAAATGGTTACATTTGCTATTCAGATTTTGGGACATTTAGTGCAAAATGGCAAAAGTCCAGCTTAGACGTCATATTGAAAATACCCACCTATGTAACTTTGTAAGTCTAAGTGCTTTGCAAATATGCCTCCACATGTGTTTAAAACTTTGTGAAACACAGCAACAATATTGAATATCCTCTGATGAAGAAGTCGGTGAAATGGAGGTCCCCGTTGGAATAGAGTTCAAGGTAAATGCTGCTAGTTTCACGGAGTGTTAAGATGATTCCTGCAAATTCACGATACAAGTTTGATTTTGATGATGATATAAACCCATGTAGTGGTGTACTGTAGTAGGCATGAGTTGTAATAATGATTTACAGAAAAATGATAAAAATGACAAAAATAGGATTGTGTGTTATGTAAATTGGGAGTTTTTTGGACCCGTGATTACAAAGGGCCATTTTAAGCTGACTTGCATAAGCCTGAAAGCTTCAGAAGTTATTGCTGTTGGCCATATGGAGTCTTTTCCACCCTACAATAAAAGACATCAAAGGTTTTGGTTCCACTAATTTTTTTTTAGTGGGTTACACTTTGGTTTTCTGTAGTGGACTGTTTCTATCTGTTTGTTGTTGCATGATCTGCCATATTGCCAGTGGTGCCTTGGTAGCCATTTGGATAACTTTACTTTGTGTGGATGGACTTTGTACAATGAGGTTTTATTTGCAGTGCTGTCATATGTGATATATGTCTTTCTTTTTTGTTTCAATATTTTTATTATACATTCCATGTATACATCAAGAACACCTCTTGTACAACTAAGGAGAACAGTAAGTACACTTTATACAAGAAATAACCCCCAATTTACAATCCCGCCTCCCACATTAGTCCACAACATGACCAACCAAGCCTCAATTCTGGGAAAATTAAGAAATACCCCCCTTACCAAAAAAGGATACAGAAACACGGCTCTAAAGGGAGATGTGAAAGACTACCATAACTAAGGTGTAGATCTCATCTCTGCTCCAGGTGATAGTGAAGGAGCACCCTCGCCCCCCCCTGGAGTCCAGGAACGCTTTCAACTGCATAGGTTCAAAAAACACATACTTAACAGCCTCCATCTTCACCACACATTTACAGGGATAATTGAGCCAAAAAAGGCCCCCCAACTGAAACACAGTAGGGCGCAGCTTAAGAAAAGCTTGTCGCCTCCTCTGCGTTGCCTTGGGCACATCAGGATATATCCGTACTTGAACATTCAAAAACTTTTCTTTCCGAAATTTAAAGAACAACTTCAAAATCCGGTCTCTATCAAAATGGGAAACAAATGTCACAATAAGAGTGGCTCGCTCCTGCCGCTCCTCTTCGCCCTCCAACTCCCTAATAAACTCCAAGGTGTCAAACCGCACAGCAGACTCCCCAACACCGGCCTGCTCGCCATGCGCCACTCGCTTAAAAGGTTGTAAATAATATATCTGCGAGATAGGCGGGCACGCCGGTTCCGGCACCTTTAACACTTCAAAGAGATACTTCTTAAAAGTCAGAATTGGTGCAGTCAGTTGTTGTTTAGGGAAATTTATCACTCGCAGAGTATTAGCCCTCTGCCGATTTTCAAGAGCCTCAATCTTCCCATGCAACCATTTATTTTCTTTAATAATGGTAGCTTGCACCGACTGAACTGACTTAATGGCCAACTCATGGGCCTCAGCTCGTTCTCCCACTTCTTTCAATTGCTGTCCCAATTTTGAAACAGTCTCAGTTGGGAGCTGTGAGGCCCGCGACAGGAGTAACATTTTCTTAGAAAGAGAAGTTTCCAAAGACATCAACGCCTCCCATATAGTCTCCAAAGTAAAATTCGGCGGTTTAGGCAAAAGTGAAGACTTACACAGTTCTTCAGCACTCCTCTCAGACCCCAGGGAGAAACCGGCCTCCTCCTCCAGCAGTCTTCCCCCCGGAGCACCGCCTCCCTGCACACTGAACCTTCTCCCTTCCGGAGTGTGCAGCTCTCTCCCATCCGATCCAGGTCCTGTCCCAGGGCCTTCCGCCCCCTCCTCGGAGGCCAGGAGACCCTGTCCGCCTGCCTCGCGCACCGACGCCGGCATGGGAGGCGGATCCCTCACCTCCGGGCTGAGCTCCGTCTCAAGCGGCAGGGACGCTTCGCCTCTCTCCGCCCCTCCCGACAGCAAGACTCCCGAGCTCCGCTGACTTCCTCCCACCACAACAAAGCGATCCATCGAGCCCGAAGCGGGCCCCGCGAGCGCCACAGGACCAGGCACCCGCTTGCCCTTCCGCTTCGGCATTCCTCAGGTAAACGTGTTTTAGGCAAACAATCACCTCCGAGCTACCTTGCCGCTCTCCCTTCAGGCCGCCATCTTGAATTCTATGTCTTTCTTTTTATTGTTTTATCAATTGTACTGGTTACTTTTTAAGCTTTTAATAAGTTAATATGCTTTTTCAGTTTAACTTTGTAAACTCAGTTTTATTATGCATGTTTTAAAACATAAGCATATCCATACTGGGTCAGAAAAAGGTCTATCTAGCTCAGAATCCAGTTTCCAACAGTGGTCAATCCAAGTAACAAGTACCTGGCAGAAACCCTATTAGTAGCAACATTCCATGCTACCAACAAGCAGTGACTTCCCCCATGTCCTTCTCAATAACAGAGTATAGACTTTTCCTCCAGGAACTTTTCCAAACCTTTTATAAACCCAGACATGTTAACTGCTCTTACCACATCCTCCAGCAGTGAGTTCCAGAGCTTAACTATTCTTTCTTGAATATTCATTTCCTTCCCTCATTCTTGGGGATTTTAACAGCTTCTCAGTTTCTCGCCTTAACATTCTCTTTTAATCTTCAACTGTGCTCTACTACCCCCATTCACCAGATTGGCCACTGTTTTGATCTTCTCTTCTCCAACTGCTCACTTTCCAGTTTCTGCACCTCAGCTCTTCCCCTCTCTGACCATCATCTGATAACTTTCACACTTAAACACCCTCCTCCCCAGTCCCATCCAATCTCAACCAATACATTTTAGAATCTTCATGCTATTGACCCTTCTACTCTGTCCTCCAGTGTTTCTAATCTCTTCTCAACCACTATCCTGCTTATTTTCAAAAGAGAAGGGCGGCCATCTTCCGACACAAATCGGGAGATGGCCGCCCATCTCTCAAGGCCGGCGAAATCGGCATAATCGAAAGCCGATTTTCGCCGGCCTCAACTGCAGTCCGTCGCAGGGGCGGCTAAACTGTAAGAGGGCGTTTTGGAGGCGTAGCGAAGGCAGGACAGGGGTGTGGTGAACACATGGCCACCCTCGGCTGATAATGGAAAAAAAAAGGCCGGCCCTGACGAGCATTTGGCCAACTTTACTTGGACCATTTATTTTTAGGACCAAGTCTCAAAAAGGTGCCCCAACTCACCAGATGACCACCGGAGGGAATCGGGGATGACCTCCCCGTACTCCCCCAGTGGTCACCAACCCCCTCCCACCCTAAAAAAAACCAAATAAAAACATTTTTTGCCAGCCTGTATGCCAGCCTGAAATGTCATACCCAGCTACCTGACAGCAGTATGCAGGTCTCTGGAGCAGTTTTAGGGGGTACTGCAGTGCACTTCAGGCAGGTGGACCCAGGTCCATCCCCCCCCCCCCCACCTGTTACACTTGTGGTGGTAAATGGGAGCCCTCTAAAACCCACCCAAAACCCATTGTACCCACATCTAGATGCCCTCCTTCACCCCTTAGAGCTATGGTAGTGATGTACAGTTGTGGGGAGTGGATTTTGGGGGGGGGGTTTGGGGGGCTCAGCAACCAAGGGAAGGGAGCAATTTAGAAAGTACACTGCAGTGCCCCCTAGGGTGCCCGGTTGGTGTCCTGGCATGTGAGGGGGCCAGTGCACTACATGCTGGCCCCTCCCACGGTCAAATGTCTTGGATTTGGCCGGGTTTGAGATGGCCGGATTCGGTTTCCATTATCGGCAAAAACCGATCCTGGCCATCACAAAGCTGGCCAAATCCACAGCATTTAGCTGGCCCCAACTGTATTATCGAAACAAAAGATGGCCGCCCATCTTTTTCGATAATACAGTTTAGGACCGCTCTTTGTGGCGCCGGCCATAAAGATGGCCACCCATATAGATGGCCGGCACCATTCGATTATGCCCCTATATGTTATCCAAGTCTGTCAATGAGTCTGTCTCTTCCTATAATACTACTCCTCTGCTCTGGATATTCTCACGCCTCCCATTCCCTGTTCTGTAAGGCAAACCAAACCCCAGCCTTGGCTGACCTCTAGAATCCGCTACCTACATTCCTGTGCCCGCTCTGCTGAACGCCTTTGGTTGAAATCCCGTGCCCATGCTGACTTCATACATTTCAAATTCTTAATGACCTCCTTCCAGTCTGCTCTTTCACTTGCCAAACAGGACTACTGCATCCAGTTGACAAATTCTCTTGCCTCAAACCCTCAACATCTCTTTGCCATACTGAACTTTCGCCTCAAAGTGCCTTCACCTCCAACTCCCTCTTCAGTTTCTCCCCAGACTCTGGCTGAGTACTTTCATGATAAGGTTCACAAGATTAAACTTGAATTCTCAACCAAATTACCTCCACCTCTCCTTCCCTGGGTTCATTCTCTCAATCCTCCTTCAACCCTTGCCTCCTTTACTTCCTTTTCTGAAATCATTGAAGAGGAAACTGCTCATTTTCTTTCCTCCTCCAAACTGACTACCTGTTCCTCTGATCCTATTCCTACCCATCTACTTAGCACTATCTCCCCTACTGTCATCCCTTTTATCTGTCATATCCTCAATCTGTCACTTTCCATTGCGACTGTTCCTTATGTCTTCAAACATGCTGTAGTCACACTACTCCTCAAAAAACCTTCATTGGACCCTACCTGTCCTTTCAACTATTGCCCCATCTCCCTCCTCCCTTTCCTATCCAAGATACTTGAACATGCTGTTCACCGCCATCTTGACTTTCTTTTATCTCAAGCTATTCTTGATCCTCTTCATTCTGGCTTTTGCCCTCTTCATTCAACTGAAACAGCTCATAAGAAAATAAGAACCTCCATACTGGGTCAGACCAGTGGTCCATCTAGCCCTGTATCCTGTTTCCAACAGTGGCCAAGCCAGGTCACAAGTATCTGGCAGAAACCCAAATAGTGAAAACATTCCATGTTACCAATCCCAGGGCAAACAGTAGCTCCCCCATGTCTGTCTCAATAGCAGACTAAAATGAACCCACTACAACATGAACCCATTAAACTAGCAAAGAAAGAGTTCAATGATATAAATATCAAGGGGTGCTACAGGGCAGAAACAAGGTGTTACAGTATTGAACTGCAGGGCGGAACAGAGGTATATTCAGTGCATTTTGTCTAGCAAAAAAGGTGCCGGTACTCAAATGCCAGGCCACCCTTCAGGGGTGGAGTGATCATTGAGGGACCCACCCTACAATAGCCAGGATTCCTGCAACCAGTCATAGAATCTATGACAAGGCAGAATTTGTATGTAGAACCTGAGCTCTTTCATTAAAATACGAGAACCATGGGTCAAGTTTAGCAGACAGTAGAAAAGGTGCCGGTACTCAGTACCCCCTCAAAAAAAGCCCTGGGTATATTAACAGAGCTTTCTATATGTCAACATGGGAATTAGTAGACCGTGCAGGGATGGACAGAGATACATTAGAGCCTGACTAGAAGTTTTGGTTTCTGCTGAAATTGAATCTGCAACTGAAATTAGCCGCTCTGTTTTGGCAGAAACCAAAATCCTAAACAAAAATGCCCCCCCAACACCGGTAGGCCCTCCTTGGGCCTACCTCAAGAAGCACTGATAGTCTAGTAATGTCTCAGTACTAAATTGAGAATGAAAGCCCTGTTGGAAAAAATGTAAAACTGAAAATTTCTCTACATAATCTGAAAGCTGCCACAAGACTACAGATTCCAAACATTTAGTAAAGAAACGAATATTAGCAATTGGGCAAAAGCTTGAAGGCAAATTATCATCTAAAAAAAGACAATTTCAATGAAAGGGTCAGGACTATCTTACATCTAAGAAATGATTTACTAATGATGTTATCCAATGAATGGCTGCAGGGAGAGGTTTCCTAAACACCTGTGAAAGGCAAGAATTTAAAGGACAGGAGGATAAACTTAATTTATGTGTGACTATCTAGTAACTTCCTTCTTCCATCAAAGGCTTGGAAGAAGAATCATGCTTTCACCTGCTTTTTGAAGTAGAGATAGTCTTGCATTGGGTAAATCCTTTCTAGGAGTGGGGGCTGCTCCAGAGAAGACATTGGCAAGTGTCACATTGTGTGATTTAGAACAAAGAGCCTTCGCATCACAGTGTTTTCTTGCCTTTGAATTTAGTGGAGGGCAGACTTATACGGTCTGTGCCAGAGCCGGTGATGGGAGGCGGGACTGGTGGTTGGGAGGCGGGAAGTACTGCTGGGCAGACTTGTACGGTCTGTGCCCTGAATAAGGCAGGTACAAATCAAGGTAAGGTATAGACATATGAGTTTGTCTTGTTGGGCAGACTGGATGGACCGAGCAGGTCTTTTTCTGCCGTCATCTACTATGTTACTATGTTCATTGTTTCTCTTATTTGTGAAACTGAATGCTTATGGGATGTTTTGTTCTCTTCCTTAGTTTATCACTTTTTCCTTTACCTGATTTCCCTGTTTTCTCCTGTCGTCCCCCCTCCCCCCGCCCCGTAGAAAATGTGAATAGGTCAGTACCATGAGGGATGGTCACTTGCTATTCTCTTCCCACCAACAGGATAGATTATGATTAGTCAGTGCTGCAGGGGATCCTCCTGAGGCCCAGTGCAGGCTGTTAAAGGTGCCTGTATCTCTCAAATGCCAGAAAAGGATGAGCTTTGATTGACTTCTTTGCATTTATATCCCCAGTGCGTCCATTTCCTGCATGGAGTTTTTACCTTCTAGATATTTTGAAGCTGGCTCCTGATGTTCTGTGGTGATCAGGGTCAGATTAAGTCCAACTGTTGCCCTAAGCACAGTCCAACAGCTGCGACCCTCTGTCCTTCCCTTGCTTAACTGAAAAGACATTAAGGGCCCTGTTTACTAAGCTGCGCTGTAGGTACACTATCGCTTTTAGTGCATGCTAAAAATTAATGTGCTCTAATGCTAGAGACACCTATAGGAATATATGGGCATCGCTAGTGTTAGCATGCACTAAATTTTAGCAAGTGCTAAAAACACTAGCACGCCTTCTTAAACAGGCCCCTAAGACTCAATAAGTGCTGAGAAATATAATTATTGCATGAGACACAATATCATATATATTTATAATGATTAGAAAAACACTGAAATTCATGTTGGAAAAGGGTACGATAGACTGCAGTGAAGAGTAAAGGGCACGACAGCTAAGGGGGAAAAAATTCTGGTGGTACCTCCCTTCCCTTGGTGCCTTAAGCATGTGTTTATTTTGCTTAATGGTTAATCCAGGGCTGGTGGTGATAAAATGAAGACAATATGGTTCTTTTTGGTTTCAAGGAAATGGCATACTGAGACTAGATTGTTAATATGCTAACCCTATGCTGTCTGTTATTTATTTATTTGCTGCACTTGTATCCCACATTTTCCCACCCATTTGCAGGCTCAATGTGGCTTACAAAATGTTACGACGACATTCACATTATTAGAATAAGAATCTCAGAATATAGATACAGAAAAGGTGCATAAGAATATCATAGCAATCATATAACGGAATAAACATTTCAGAATTATTACAAATAAAGGTGCATCAGTATATCATGTAGGAATGGAAGTGGATAAATAGATAAAACATAACATAATGATATCAAGACAAGATGCAGTATTCAATAATAATATTCAGTAATGAGGATGTACTTCAAGTAAACAAATTGGAGAGTTCCATAATAGATGTATTGGAGTAATTTGGGAGTCAGATCGTTATGGGGGATCTTTTTTGTATGTTTTTGTGCATAAGTAGGTCTTCAGTAATTTTCGGAAGTTTGTCGAGTCATGTGTTGTTTTTATATTGATCGGTAATTCATTCCATAATTGTGTGCAGATGTATGAGAAGATATATGTATGTATAGATTTGTATTTAAGTCCTCTACAGCTGGGATAGTGAAGGTTTAAGCAAGTGCATGATGAACCTTTGTTGTTTTATTGTGTTGACATTGTAATGCAACACACTATGCCATACTTTATATTGTTCTTTGAATATTTTTACTGCTGTAATTGTCTATTGCTTAGATTTAACTTAATCTTACACCGCCTTGAGTGAATTCCTTCAAAAAGGCAGTAAATAAATCCTAATAATAAAATAAAACTGAAATAAATATTATTTCAACGAAAACACCCTACCCCTTCACCTGGGGCCCATTATAAACCCAATCTCTTTCTGCACTCAGTTACTAATAGAACCACAAGATCAAGTGGTTATGTTCTGAGTTGGAAATATCTGGTATCATTAAAAGCAAAGCTTGTTATTCTGCGATGAAAGTTTAAACATAGCGGGTCCGATATTCAGCTGATACTGGCGCTGACCTTGGAAATTTAATGCCGGGTCATTTCCGGAGACCGGCATTGAATATCGGGTTTTCACTGGCCAGCTAATTCATACCCGGTTAAATTGATAAAGATAAGACAGCTATCTATGTGCTAACCTTGCCCAGTCAGCGCTGAACATTGGAGCATAACTTTGACCCGCCCATGAAACGCCCCTGAGATAGCCAGATCACAGTTATGCACTAACCGCAAATATTCAGCAGAGATAACTAGTTATTTCCTGCTGACTATTCAGGGCTGTGGTGTAGCTACAGGTGGGCCTGGGTGGGCACTGGCCCACCCATTCTTGGCTCAGGCCCACCCAGTGATGGCACCCTACATCAACTTCTCTCCTCTGCGGCGTCCCGGCATCTGCCTGCCCATCGCTGAACCCTTAAGGGCGCCCCAGCGCCTGCAGTGATCCAATTATTTCTGCCTGCGCCGAGCCTACAGGCTTCCATCGGCTGGGTCCCGCACTTGCTTTCTTGTCTGGTGGGACCTGGCCAATGGAAGCCTGCAGGGCCGGTGCAGGCAGCAAAAATTGAATCACTGCAGGTGTCGGTGAAGCCTGTAAGGTACACCAGGGAAGGACGGGGTTCAGCGATGGGCGGGCAGATGCCGGGATGCTGCAGAGGAGGAGAGATGTTGATGTGGGGTAGGTGAAAAAATCATCTCTATATTTTTTTATATCTTCCGGGGAGGGTGGGTGCGGAGTGCCATGCCTTGGGCCCACCCAAAATACTGGGTGGGGCTACGCCACTGATTCAGGGATAGCCGGTTATCTGCAATTTAACTGGTCACCATCTCTGACCGGTTAAATCATTTTGAATATCGGGGGGGGGGGTCTAAATTTGACAAGAAAATCTGAAAAAAAGAGGGAGGTGGTAGTTTTCTGGTCAAAGAAAGAGAACTGGGATGATGAAATAATGGAAAGATGAAGATAAAACATCTAAGATGTGTTAAACATAAAACATGATCAGAAGAATCAGTGAGAATTTGGACTCCCGGTTTGCCACGTCCACATTTTCTCTTCTGATTTACAGATAAGTTTCATATGGCCACTAGGTGTCACCATTGTTCCTTCTTACGTATTTGCTGTTCCCTAGTAGACAAATGGAAGGAATAGAAAGAAAAACTCATTAATTTATTCATATTTTCGTGATTTCAGTCTAAGTCTCTAACAATATGCTGAAGTTTTTTTTAGGTCAGTGGTATCCAAGCTTTTCCTTGTAAAGGGCTGCAAAGTGGACACGAGAAAGCTCCAGTGGCCACCAAAGGATTTTAGGCTTTACAGATGTAATTTAAAATGCTAATTTTGATTGTACAAGGATATGTTTTTTTACAAAATCACTTTATTTTGGCTTGTCAACAGTTACTAAAACCATAAGCAAGACTTTGTTTCTGTGTTACTATTAATCCTCTCCATCCCACTTGAGCCCAAAGGAAAGAAATTGTTTTTATCTTTAATAGTCCTTTGATGTGCACTTTGTGGAAGGCGGACAGCCCTAAAGGGGTCTGTGCCTGAAGGAAGAGGAGAGATTGGGAGCAGGAGACATATGACCCCTGTAATCTGATACCTGGCTACCAGGATAGGCATGGACAGGACTATTTGTCTATATGTAAATAGCCCGATTTAAGAATTCCCTGTACATATACCTGTAAGAAGGGGCCGGGGTCATGGATTTTTGACCACTCCATCCTGTTGCATTCTGGGACCTGCAGCGCTGATTTCAGTGGGCAGGATCAGGCACCATAAATCCCACACTGCTTTGGGATGTAAGTTCAAAACCAGGATAGGCCAAAAAAGTCTCCAGCTTGGAACTGGGTAACTTGGCATCTCTGTTAATCACCAATAAATTGTAATATATTTCCAAAATGTGGCATTCTTCTCTCATATCACAAGCAAAACCTCCATGAGAACTGTTTTCTTTGTATCAGGACCACAGGAGGGCAAGGATGGCCTAATGGTTAGTGCAGTGGTGGGTTGTGGATCTGCAGAACTGGGTTCACTTTCCCACTGCTGCTTAACAGTTCACAGTGGGTTGAGATCCTGGGGAACCGGGTTCAATTCCCTCTGCAGCTCCATGTGTACCTTGGGCAAGTCACTTATTCCCCCCCCCCCCCTGTTTACTAAGCCACACCAGTGATGCGATAATGCCAACACAGCTCATTCACTTTGAATGGGATGTGCCGGTGTTGCCGCACGGCAGCCACAAGCACGACTTAGTAAACGGGGATAGCCCTCTATTGCTGCAGGTGAAACGTACTAGATTGTAAGCCCATTAGAGACAGTGCAAGTACCTTACAATTGTATGTAAACCACCTTAACTCATGCTCAAAAGAGGCAGTGTATCAAATTAACGAGCAATACGATCATACTCTAAACAGACACCACAAATTCTAATCAGAGCAATTGTTAGCTTATCACTTAATTAGCCTTACATGCATCTCAGAGTAGCACACAATTTTGCATGCATAAATTTGTGTGACATTTTATAGAATCTGGGGGCATATTTCCATGGGTAGTGAGTCTCTTCTGTAAGAACACTTATGCATGTAAATGTGCTTGAAGAATAATAAAGGGGCCATCGCAAGCCAAAATCCTCCCCATCCCACTTGAGCCCACTCAAAAAAAGTATCGCATTCAAGATCTGCACAATTGTTCATAAAATCATTTCCGGAGATGCCCCGACATATATGCTAGACCTTGTGGACCTGCCACCCAGAAATGCTAAAAGATCTTCCCGCACCTTTCTTAACCTACACTTCCCCAGTTGTAAAGGACTAAAATATAAACTAACACACGCGACTAGCTTCTCCTACATAAGTACACAGTTGTGGAATGCACTACCAACTCACTTGAAAACGATCAACGAATTAACTAACTTCCGTAAATCTCTGAAAACCTATCTCTTCAACAAGGCCTACCACGAGAAGCCTTAACTAACTATAACACAACACTTAGCTACCTTTATTCAGAATGTCTTGTTCTATAACTGCTTGACCAGATATGCTTGTTTTACTCGATTTCTTTGTAACACCGACTGTACTCGCTACCCTGATATGGCGATGCCATAACAGGTCTTTGTAAGCCACATTGAGCCTGCAAATAGGTGGGAAAATGTGGGATACAAGCGCAATAAATAAATAAATAAAATGGAGTTACCGCCTGGCTACTGCGTGGCTCTTTCGGTAATTTCATTTTTGGCGCGTGTCCGATAGGCGCAGCTGAAAAATAATTTTTATTTTCGGACATGCGCCAAGTGGCATTCGATGCGCGTAGGTCATTACCGCCCGGTTACCGTGTGAGACTTTTACCACTAGGTCAATGGCTACCGGAAAGGTCTCAGACCCAAAATGGACACGCAGCAATTTTCATTTTGCCGCACTTCCATTTTCGGCAAAAATTTTTAAAAGCCATTTTTTTTGCAGGTGCGCTGAAAAATGATTTTGCGTGTACCCAAAACACGGGCCTACACTACCACAGGCCATTTTTCAGCGCACCTTAGTAAAAGGACCCCAAAGTAAAACAGCATCAACCTGCCAAAATTTAGGTGCACACAGTTATGACAAGTCTATGGCTTATGTAATGGTTACCATCAAGTGCGGAATTTACAAAGCATAAATTATAGTGTTGTATAATGTAAGCGTACAAATGTTGGCCACGCCTATGACCTGCTCATGCCTCTCTTCTGACAATGACCTGTTGAACCATTTTAGCACATAATCATGGAATACCAGTTAGCCATGCTACTGCTATTTACATGCACTTGAGTACACCTGCTTGTGTGAATGGTAATCTATATATGTAATTCGCACCTTCAAAGTTCTGAAGCTGACTCCGTGGCAGCGTGGCAGTGAAGCCATGTAGTGTTCGTAATCGCACTCCCGATCACTGCCTCACCCTCGAGGGAACTCTGTGGTTTTGCTTCTGTTTCTGCAGTTCCTGTGGTCCCGCCCTTCTGCAAACAGGAAATGAGGGCGGGACCAGAGGAACAGCTGAAACAAGCGGCGTCTGTACTTTCTGCACTTCAGTGTTGCCGGACGAGCAGGAGGTAAAACTTTTTAAACAGCAGCTGCAGAGACAGAGGGAGGGAGGCGCTGGCCGGCGTAAATGGGAGGGGGGGCGCGGACATCGGAGGACAGGGGGGCTCAGATAGAGGGGGGGTCCTGAGACGAGAGAGAGAGGGGGAGGGGGTGCTGCGACAACAGGGAGGAGGGGGGTCCTGAGACAACGGGGGGGGGGGTCCTCAGATGAGGGGGTAGAGGAGGGGGGAGAACATTAATGGCAGAAGGTCATTACCTTGCTAGCGCCTGTTTCATTTCAATGAGAAATGGGCTTTTTGTTACTAGTATTCTATAAATTGAAGCATTTAGATGTTGCTTAAATTTAGGCAACCTGTTTTAGAATGAGGGTATTAGCACCTATGTTATAGAATTAGACCTTACGGGCCAAATTCTATAAGTAGCGCCTAAAAATTGGTGCTGAAAATGTGGAGGGGCATTTTTGAAAGAAACGTCCAAGTTGCGATTTGGACGTCCTTGCAAAACGGCGAAATCCAGGGGTGGGGAAATCTGTATTTTCCAAACAAGTTGGACGTCCCTCTTTTGTTTCAAAAATACCGTCAGAGACGTCCAAATCCTTAAATTTGGATGTCCCTAGATTTGGACGTCCCTAGACATGGACGTTTCTGACTTTCGGCGATTTTCAAAACCAAAGACGTCCTTGTCAGAAACGTCCAAATGCAAGCCATTTGGACGTGGGAGGAGCCAGCATTTGTAGTGCAGTGGTCCCCCTGACATGCCAGGACACCAACCAGGCACCCAGGGGGCACTGCAGTGGACTTCATAAAATGCTCCCAGGAACATAGCTCCCTTACCTTGTGTGCTGAGCCCCCCAACACCCCCCCCCCCAAAAAAAAATCCACTACCCACAACTGTACACCACTACCATAGCCCTTACGGGTGAAGGGGGGCACCTATATATGGGTACAGTGGGTTATGCAGAGCTTGCTGTTTCCTCCACAAATGTAACAGGTAGGGGGGAGTATGAGCCTGGGTCCACCTGTCTGAAGTGCACTACACCCACTAAAACTGCTCCTGGGACCTGCATGCACTGTCATGGACCTGAGTATGACATCTGAGGCTGGCATAGGGGCTGGCATGACATATTTTTAAAGATGTTTTTTGAGGATGGGAGGGAGTTAGTGACCACTGGGGGAGTAACAGGAGGTCATCCCCGATTCTCTTCGGTCATCATCTGGTCATTTCCGGCACCTTTTTGTGCCTTATTCATTAAAAAAACACGTCCGGGTGAAAATGTTCAAGTGTTCATCAGGGACGTCCTTGTTTTTTCAATTATGGGTCAAAGACGTCCAAGTGTTAAGCACGCCTAAGTCCTGCCTCCGCTACGCCCCCTTGAACTTTGGACATCCTTGCGACGGACTGCAGTTGAAGACGTCCACAATCGTGTTTCAATTATATTGATTTGGACGTCTCTGGGAGAAGGACGTCCATCTTCCATTTTATGTTGAAAGATGGACGTCCTTCTCTTTTGAAAATCAGCCCATTAATGTACTAAGTGCCCAAGCTGCGGCAAAAGGGGGCCTGTAATGGTGTCAGCATGTGTTTTTCACATTGTTTTTAATTTTTTGTTACATTTGTACCCCGTGCTTTCCCACTCATGGCAGGCTCAATGTGGCTTACATGGGGCAATGGAGGGTTAAGTGACTTGCCCAGAGTCACAAGGAACTGCCTGTGCCTGAAGTGGGAATTGAACTCAGTTTCCCAGGACCAAAGTTCACCACCCTAACCACTAGGCCACTCCTCCACTCCATGCACTGAGTCCCCTTTATACCACAGCAGGTAAAAGGGAAGACTCTCTTTCATGCAGGAAATTGCCACAAGGCCATTTCGGGGGGAGCCCTTACTGCCACCCATTGAGGTGGCGGTAAGGGCTCCCGTGCTAACCCAGCAGTAACCGTGTAGCACGTGGCACTGCCTGATTACCACCGGGTACACTCCAGCACTACAAAAATAAATATATTTTTATAGCGCCGAATATGACGGCGCTGTAGGGATGGGAGGTACTGTGGTAGCCTGGTAGTACTTCCTGTTTAGCGAGCGGTAAGCCTGTGTTGGGCTTACTGATGCTTTTTAAAAGGGACCCTTAGTGAGATTCTATAAGGGGTATGCATCCTTTATAGAATCATGCGTAATGCATAACAGCGCCTAACTGTACATGCCTGCTATTAGACCTGCTATGAGCAAGCCTAGTTGTGGGCACAATTAGTCGTAATTCTATATGTACACATAAAATTTAGGAATGCCCTGGAACACCCCAAAAACGCCCCTAAGCACCCCCCAAAATCGCTTTACTCATACTACCCCTCTCCTCAAGACCCTTCACTGGCTCCCTATCCGTTTTCGCATCCTGTTCAAACTTCTTCTACTAACCTATAAATGTACTCAACTCTGCTGCTCCCCAGTATCTCTCCACACTTGTCCTTCCCTACACCCCTTCCCGTGCACTCCGCTCCATGGATAAATCCTTATCTGTTCCCTTCTCCACTACTGCCAACTCCAGACTTCGCGCCTTCTGTCTCGCTGCACCCTACGCCTGGAATAAACTTCCTGAGCCCCTACGTCTTGCCCCATCCTTGGCCACCTTTAAATCTAGACTGAAAGCCCACCTCTTTAACATTGCTTTTGACTCGTAACCACTTGTAACCACTCGCCTCCACCTACCCTCCTCTCTTCCTCCCCGTTCACATTAATTGATTTGATTTGCTTACTTTATTTTTTTTTGTCTATTAGATTGTAAGCTCTTTGAGCAGGGACTGTCTTTCTTCTATGTTTGTGCAGCGCTGCGTATGCTTTGTAGCGCTATAGAAATGCTAAATAGTAGTAGTAGTAGTAGTTATGTGCTTTAGAATTTACACGCAGATCATTATAGAATATGATATGCATGTAAATCCTAATTCGAGCCAGCTAGTGCTGATAATTGGTTGTCTTGTTATTCAATTAAGTTATGTGCGTTAAATTGAGCGTGTGCCCAATTTAAAACACCTAACTCTAGGTGTCATATATAGAATTTGGCCGTATGTGTCTCTGTACAGTTCTGCATATATCTGGTACATTCTATAGAATAAATATTATTGTAATTATATTACTTTTGTTGAGACTATTAGAGAACAATTTGTGAATTGGATTCTATCAAATATCCTTCTAATTATTTTGATTAGAGGTATCCCAATATTAATGGATTAGTGTAATCAACCTCTCTGACCATATGATAGTTGAATAGCCAAATATAGAATCAAGTTATATTGATTGGCTAGTGCTGTCTGGTCTGTACACTGCTATATTTGAGTATTTGTTTTAGTAACCTGTCAGTTCTGCACACTTTTCTTGGTTTAGGTATCTAGACAAGTCACAAACAGCGAGGGTGACAAAGAAATGGAGCAGCAGATGATGTCCAAAGTATAGTAGCTTTATTATAGCATCCAAGCCACTATTTTTTGGACATCGTTTGCGGCTCCATTTCTTTGTCACCCTCACTGTTTGTGACTTGTCTGTGTGACTGCAAGGCTTTAGGTATCTAGAGTCATTTATTGATCTGTATATTTATGGAGAGGTTACAAGAATTTGAGTGGGAACAAGAGTCTTTTCTGTCTGGCACTTTCACTATGGGATGGGCTTTTTAAAATTTCTGTCTGATTTCTAAAAGGTCCTGAATGGAGCACAAATCAAAAACAACTTAACAAATTAGAAATACATTTTAAAAAATAAATAAAATTACATTTAGACATCCTAAAAATGTGAGATTTTCGCAAAACCCTGAAAAAAATGTGACGTATAATTCCTTTCATGCAGTGGATTTTGACTCACTTCAGACTATCTGAAGTTTTGTAAGCTGCTATAAAAAACACATTTATTCTCCATATACTTGAGTTAATGTTGGATTATTTTAATTTAAGTAAACTGGATATTTGTTTAGGACAATGTTATTTTTTTAGGATTAACCAATCTAATCTATGAGGTATTTTAAAGTTTATATTGAATGTTATTTCTAAGGGTTGGCCTAGTTTCCTTTATATATTGTGATTCGCACTGATCCAGAATAAGGTTTGTAGTGGGATACAAGTTTCATTGTGATTGTAATTATTGTAATTGTAAAGTTTTGACAGCTTGAAAAGCAAAACCACTATCCAGTGTATGTTTATAGCAGACCTTCTTTGCTGATGGGTAATTCAAAATTGAAGAGGTCAGAAAATGTGATTGAGCCTTTACAGTTCAATAAGTAGTAACGTCAATAAGAGAACAAGGACTCATACCCTCCATAATTCTGCTTCTGAGAAAAGAATATACAGATATGGCTTTTTCTAGATGTGTCTATCTATTATACAGACTTGTAGTCTTTCAGGCAGATAATTCAAAAGGATACTCCATACAATGTGGGAAAATCTACCTGGTTTACGACCCCTGTATATAATGTTAGAATATTAATATATATCTATTTTTGATTTTGGGGGACCTCAGTCAGCACAAATTGATAAAGTTTGGCATAAATTTACTTTCTTGATTCAAACTAAGTTTGTTTGTATTTCTATTCAGGGGGGCAAAGAAAAGAGTAAGAAAACGCTATAAAGAATTCTAAATTATGTAAATTCAAGCGGACCAGTGACGAGCTGGGGTCACTTAAGCAATACTATAAGAAACTGTTTTGCTTAATATCCAAACTGAGGTCCCCCCAAAAAACGAAAAATAGATATCTATTAATATTCAAACATTATATATAGGGATCATAAACCAGGTAGATTTTCCCACATTGTATGGTTTTTCTAGATGTGTGCATTCTAAATTAATTAGCATTTGACTTGTATTTTTTTTGCTGATTGAGTGAATGTATTGGCTGGTTACAGTTCATCAATGCAAAATGAGGGCCCCCTTTTACCAAACTGCAGCAAAAAGGGGGCCTGTGCTGCAGTGGTGATCCTAGGTTGGCTGCCACCTGGGGCAGATCGCTGCTGCACCCCCCCCCCCCCCGGGTGCAGCGGCGTCCATCCCCCCAGGGTGCAGCACGACACCCCCCCGGGACATCAACACCCCTTCGGCGCATCAAACACCCCCCCTCCGGCGCATCAACACCTCTGCCCTCCGGTGTATGAACACCCCCCCCCCCCCCGGGTGCCTTCTTGGCTGCTGGGAGCAGCCGCGTGCCTGTCGGCTCTGCTGGCTCCCTGCTCCCTCTGCCCGGAACAGGAAGTAACCTGTTCTGGGGCAGAAAGAGCAGGGAACCAGCAGAGCCGACAGGCACACGGCACTCCCCCCCCCCCCCCCCCAGCAGCGTGCACCCTGGGCGGACCGCTCCCCTCCCCCGCCTTGGTACGCCACTGCTGTGCTGGCATTGGTGTGTGTTTTTGACGTGTGCCAAGGCCCCCTATTACTGAAGCCATGTGGCAAGTGAAGCCCGATTAGCACCAGGTATTGTATTGTAACATTTATAACCCCCGCTTTCCCACCTGTAGCAGGCTCAATGCGGCTTACATAAAAAACAAATTTACAAGATAGCACAAAGTGGATAAAACATTTGAATATAATATATAAAGAGGTGGACTAAGAAAGGCTAAGGGAGGAAGGTGGTAGAGGTAGGGAACGGAAGAGGGTGTAAGTTGGGTAAAGTGTTGTGAAAAAGAAAGAATGTATAATAATAGTTCGGAGAGGGATGAATTCAAAAGGGAAAAATAAAACATATTAAGTTCTGCTAAGTAGTCAGATCCAGGTATCGCAGATGGATTTCTAATTTAAGTCAAGTCATATGCGTAGGCTTGCTTGAAAAGGTGAGTTTTAAGTAGTTTCCAGAAGGGTAGACGATTATTGACTATACGAATCGATCGTGGTACTACTACTACTACTATTTAACATTTCTAAAGTGCTACCAGGGTTACGCAGCGCTGTACAATCTAACAAAGAAGG
Organism: Microcaecilia unicolor; assembly: GCF_901765095.1. Taxonomy (NCBI): domain Eukaryota; kingdom Metazoa; phylum Chordata; class Amphibia; order Gymnophiona; family Siphonopidae; genus Microcaecilia; species Microcaecilia unicolor. The sequence continues at coordinate 620,646,333 of NC_044032.1, forward strand.
ACAGTCCCTGCTCAAAGGAGCTTACAATCTAAAGGACAAAAAAGTGCAGTCAATCAAATTGGGGGCAGTCTAGATTTCCTGGATAGAGGTACAATGCTTAGGTGCCGAAAGCGACATTGAAGAGGTGGGCTTTGAGCAAGGATTTGAAGATGGGTAAGGAGGGGGCTTGGCGTATGGGCTCAGGGAGTTTATTCCAAGCATAGGGTGAGGCGAGGCAGAAAGGGCGTTCCAGAGCTTGCTGTCTTGTACACACCAGCGCTACAAATATATTTTTTAAAAGTCAGATATGACAGCACATTGGGGGGTGGGAAGTACCGCTTGGCCCATGTTGGTCTTACCACCGCTTTGTAAAAGGGGTCCTGAGATTATTTTTATAGAGAAATCTATCATGTTCTCAGTTGATTTTATTTATGCTTACAGTATATTATGTGTTTAGTCATTATGATGTTATTGAATGTCTTTTCAAAAATCTCTTAAATAATTAAATAGAAGGTATCTAATTGTGTTTGGTCATCTTTGTTACATCTCACAACATTCATCTTTGTTACATTTCATAGCAGGTATATTTTCTCTTGGGTATCTTTTTGATGCTGTGTGAGATCTTCAGTTTTGATCTCTTCATAAAGGCGCTAGATTTTTACTATTCTGGATTGCTAAATTGGGTTTCATTTGACATTTAAGACCTTTCCATATGCTTTATAAGGAATTTTTGCATTTATGGTTTTCTCAGTTTCATCTTTTATTTTCCATTTTTGGATATTTTTCCATTTCAAGTCTATCTTTACGCTTAATAAAATATCTTCTATGTCTTGTAGTGTTTCATAGGCTGCTCCAACATCCTGTTGCCTTCTTCCCACTTGATAAGTACCAGACCCCCCCCCCCCCACCCCCGATATTCAGCTGGCGGCAGGCAATGTGGTTAGCAGCTGCCGGCAGAACTGACACTGGATATTCAATGCCAGGTCATTTTCAGTGACCAATATTGAATATCAAGGGTTTTTTTTTGGCTGGCTCTAACTTAACATACGTGTAGGGGCATTTTCGATAGAATGTCTAAATCAGAATTTGGATGTTTTACAACTTCTCCTATTGAGACAAGAACAACGCTGGATTTTTCGTTTACATACCCTGCATCCATATAGGATAAATACCAAAATCGAATGGAATCAATTTTTTTGAAATCAGTGTGGCGTCATTTGATTGACACTCCCTGGGGCGGGTCGTGTCTTGGCAGCTGTCAGCTATCGTTGTTTATATTAATATGAAATCAGTTTGACCTCCTGCAATCCTGACAGCAGCGTCTGACGTAAGCCTTTATAAACCGTGGCCATTTTATCGGCAGTCAGAAACTGGTGACAACAGACATTATGCATATTGTGAGGAAAACTTAAGAACGGTTTGTGAGGTTAACGTGTCTAAAAAAGTATGCTGATGTGACTACACTTGCTTTTTCTGCAGATCTCTTCAGTCGGACACCACGGACCCTGAGGCAGAATTCGAAACTTGGGCTGAAGTTGGGCAGTGGGAGGTGTCATTTTGACTGCAAGGTTTAAAGATAAGTGCATTTCTTGAGAACCGTTCAGTAGAAATACACGGTCACCATAGCAGATAAGCTGTACTTTCTGATACAGGAGGTTTTTGCCCGTGATGATTTAAGGGACCTCCCTTATGTTGAGAAAATCAACGACGGAGTGTTCCCTTAGCATTTGAGGCTTTTCCTCCATATAAAATCATCTTTGAACACATCAGTATTTCATGTGGATATCATTTATTGCTTATGAGTACCTGATTTTGAGATATCTTCGATAGCTCTGTTCTGTGCTTTAGATGTCTAATTTAGACATTTCAAATTATTCCTATAGTCAGTGATGGTTTACATAAAGCTACCATCAGAATATATCAGTATAAATTATGCATAGAATTACAAGTATACTTATACTTAGAAACACCAAATAGGGCTTCAAAATATAAGCCATGGCCATCTTGTTAAACCCCTAGTTGGGTTTAATACATGCATAAACCAGCACTTAAACATTTATCGTGCATAAATGTCTAAGTCCCTGTTTTACAAAGCCTGGGGTATGCATGTATTAGACCCAAGCGTATGCTATGTGTGGATCTAGTCTGAATCCGAATTGTGACTGGTGCAAAGTAGAAAATGTTTCCAGATATTTGGAAAGTTGTTTGCTGACATAGGATTCTAGCATTTTGGTAAAGAGTGGTATGCTCGCCACTGGGCGGTTATTTTTCTATCGAGGTTATATCTAGCCCTGATCCCTTCAGCAGTGATGTAAGAACAATTTTGCCCATATCCGAAGGAAGAGAGCCTGAATCTAGTAGCTCAGTGAGCCAGTCTGTTAGCCACTGAACAACCTCTGGTGGATCTGGGCAATAGTCTAGGAAGCAAAGCGAATATGAGCATTTCAGTAGCAGCTATTTTGCATTTTCAATTGATAGCGGTTGAAAAACTTCCTATATTTGGTTTGCTTTAGTTCCCTGAATTGGTTCTGAACAAGAACAAGCTCCTGAATCATAGTCTTGTAAGTTTTCATCTGTTGGGTTGCTTTTAGTTAGGTCAGATCTGATTTGATTGATCTTGCTCTTGAAGATTGAGGATTGGGGTCCCCCGCCAGCAAAGGTAGCCCACGGCGATGGTGGGGGAGGGTTGTCGGCAGGGGGGGGGTCGAGAGGGTTGTCGGCAGGGGGGTCCAGGGCCAAATCTACGGGGGTCCAGGCCATAGGCGGTCGGTGGCCCAACTGTTTGGGGAGGCTAATGGGGGTGGGGTTAGGGGTGGGGCCAGGGGTGGAGCTTACATCCATAATTGTCTGACAACACACAGAAAAAAAAAGTAAAAATAAAAGTCATAATACCTTTTATTAAATTTAGATATTAGATATGTATCATATGTCAAAGATTAAAGTGGTTGCTCAAAGTATAACCTAACCACAATCGCTCAACTGCAAAACACTATGCACAACTTTGTCCAAAAACACACTCAGAACCTTACTGTACCATAAATATTACACTGGGCAGAACCTAATACACCAATATACCACCCATACGGAAAATGCAGACCGTCAACAATATGAAACAAGGATTCATATCACAATTCTCATGTACAGCCACAAAACATCATTTTAGGGTGGATGGTATTCACAATGAGCTCCTTTTATTAACGACCAGTTTTCAAATTTCTATCTTGGCACAGTATAAGTCATCAAAAACACATAGAACACAGATACATCCTCACCTCCTTGTGGTAGTAGCGATTAAGGGAGCAGGAGGACTCGTTGCCAGCCGCCCAGCCTGAAGGGAGAGTCGCGCGGGGGAGGGAAAGAGGAGAAACAGGTCTGGAGGAAGACGGAGAAACTGCTGATCCTGCTGTTAACTTCTGGCTAGGGAGGCTTAGCCTCCCCAAGCCTCTTATACCGGGCGCCTATGGTCCAGGCCCCCCTGGCCCCATGTAGCTACGCCACTGCTTTGAACCTGGTGGCCTGGGTTCAATTCCCACTGCAGTTCCTTGTGCAAGTCATTTAACCCTCCATTGCCCCACGTAGAAAAGCATAGATTGTGAGCCCTCTAGGGACAGAGAAAGTACCTGCATATAAAAGTGTACAGCACTGTGTACATCTAGTAGAACTATAAAAATGATTAGTAGTAGTGGGCCCACCCAAAATGTCAGGTCTGGCTACACCACTGGGTGGAGGTGTATGCTGTAGGGTGTCCCTGTGTCCCTCTGGGCCTCCTTAACCTAGCTATGGCCTTAGCTTATATGCTTCCTGGACCATATCCTCCTAGCTCCAACCCTTCCATGTTACTTTCCCCTTGGGCGGGACTATAAGTTTTTCATGGTGGCTCTGATGCTCTGAGGGAGTGCTATCAAGGGAGAAGGATAGTGTCTGATAGACTCCCTCAAAGGCTGCAAAAACCAGAGGGAGCAGTACAGTTTGGGGGGGGGGGTGAAGAACCTTTGTACATGAAAGAGGAGTGGCGATGATCTTAAAGTGGCCAAACAAGTAGAACAGGGGACAGCAAAAGCTAGAAGGATGCTTTGGTGCTGTTATTTTCCCCCTCTTGGACCTCTTTCTGACTCCAGATCACACGGGGGACTAAAGATACCTATTTCACATAACAGGTTCTGTATGGTTACTCCAACCTCCATTGTCACCCACTCACAAGGAGGTCTGCTCTGGGTTTGCATTAGGGGCTGTAATCGAATTCTAATTCCCATAAGTACTGCTTTCTGTCTTCCTGGATCTAGGTATACTCTGGGCCATTTATGTTCCCAGATAATGCTTATTAAAATTCTGTCTAAGTTTCTCCAGAAACTTAGTGTATGTGATCTGCCTTGTAAGCTAAATGTAAGGTAAAGAGAAGATAGAATAAAGACAGAGATAGGTTTAAATAGATAGATACATTTTATTTCTTACCCAAAGACAAGTCTTCAAGTTGGTACAAGTACAGGCATCAGACTTTAATCAGGTACATTCAGCAGACAGATTCTTGGTACAATCGGACAGAGCCCTGCCGTCTGAGAGAAGCGTTGGGGCGGATACCAAAGCTATGGCAAATTGTCCCCTCTTTTATACACAAACTCTCCATAGAAGTCAATGGTGAGATACCTAGCTCTCAATTTCTGAGATGATACTTTCCCATGCAGTCTTATCAGCATGTTTTGAGAAGCTTTGAGATAACAGTTCCACATCTGTCTGTGTCGCAATACTTTTAAGAACTCTGTATAACCTCTGTAGCCTTCTATACAAAACTAATAGACTCCATTTTGTTCATCTGATTTAAAGTGACAGTTGTACCAGTTTGTGTCAGGACTCATTGTTCAGACCTGCTTTTTACAGATTCTGAAATATTAAATCATGTACTTGTTATTTGGCCTAGTCAGTACTTCTTCAGTTATTTTAGCTGTTAAAGGTATGTAAATTGACCCATCACTATTCCAGTGGATGGATCCCAAGCGGGGACACATATTAACTTACAGGAAAAGCAAGTCCTTGCGCAGCCAGTCATAGATTTTTAAACCTAGCTGGTATTTTTACAGCCTGAGTCCTAAAATCTGGCCTTCCACCCTTCCGGTGGGCATCTTGCTGTAGTATAATTATACATTCCCCACTTGTCACCCCCTCTGAGGAGGGGTGACACAAAGCTCGTCAAGCTTGTCATCATCCATTCCAGAAGGTGGCAAGCTATCAAACGAGAGGGGGAGTTTTACTCTTATGGATTGCTAGCAGATATTATGCCAGAAAAAAAACTTCATTCTTAGGTGGTATATTTCTGGGCATATGGAATTCCCTTTATATTACTCAACCCCTTGGGCTTAATCTTGATGTTACCCCTCTTGAGGCGTACTCAAACCTGTAGTGATAGAGGTTTTATGAATGGGACAAAACCATGAGTTCATCTACAAACTCTCATGAAGTATAGGTCATACTAATACTTTCAGGTCTTTCTATGACTTCTATTGTATCTGTTGCATAGTACATAGGGAGATAATCTAATGTATGTATCTCAGTAGTCTTGAGAAGGAATAGTGGTTTTGATTAAGCATTGTTATGGTGGCTCAACAAATATATGGTTAGTATTCAGATTGCAGGCTGTTTAAGGTTGTAGATATTCAGAATCCTCAAACAGGTCGGGATTCTTGGACTTTACTAGTACTTATCATTGGCATCCAATCATGAGCACTAATAAGTGGATAGCAAGTATGAGGTTGCCTCATACAGCAAAAATGGTATCAAAGGTTATGCATGGATCTTGACATATGCATAATGACCTGGAAGTATGGGAAGCATTTTATATATATATCCATTACCCCACTTGCAGCTTAGTCAAACCTACAGGAAGACATGCAACGTAAGTAAGTCTACATCAGAGTTAAACAATTGCATAATTGGTTGATACTCGTATCTGAGCAATATCAACTTCCATTCAAATTACATAAACAGAAATAATAGGGAAACTCTTAGAAAAACAATTAGAACAATAAAGAACAATAAAGAAAATAATAGAAAAATAAAAATAAAACCTTTTCAATATCTAGACAGGATTACTGCTAAAATAAAACAAAATATGAATCTATAATGTCCATAAACAGCAACAGTAGTTCTCAAATTAAGTATCAGTTCTAAAGTCTCTTTCATCGATCATGGTTGAGGCGGTGGAAGCGCTGAAGAATCTGGACGGAGATCTAACAGGGCTGGGTTTTCAGGCTGGCCTGCTGAAGGAAGTGGCTGGTCTTGAGATGGTTAGGCTGGTAACATCTGCGGCTGAGTAAACACGTATATCTTTCACATGGACCCAAAACTTATGGTCCAATAGTTTGCTAGGTGTAAAGATTATTGCCACAACCTTGGGGGATCTAACATCATTTGGGCCTGGATAGATCTTAAAGACGTACTTGTGGTGTACAAAGTGGGATCTCTTCATGTCTTTATTCTAGGCATACACTATCATAATCAGTCCATCAAGAGCCAGAGGCTGGCAAAGGAATAAGCAAAATAACTGTATGCCTGAATGATACATTGCTATATCTTAGTGGGCATAATCAGTGTGAATTGAATAGACATGAAAGTCAATGTAAACATGGAGAAAACAGTGCTAATTACGTGCAAAAGCAAAAGGGTAACCAGAAGGGTTCAATAATGAAAAGCCAATTTACATAAATAGCAATAGTATATATGAAATTGTATCTACAAAAAAACAATTAGAATTTAGAGATGATGGTAAATGTTCAATTATTGATGTATGGAGGGCAATGCGTTGCAATTTATCGCCAATAGATATGGAATCTTCACCTGTGATGACTACCATTCACCAAGGGTTGAGCCCTCAGCTGCAGGAGGCCAGCAGGACTTACGAGTTAGATGATTCAGAAGGGTAGATTAGCAAATAGTCATATTCAGAGCAGAAGTCTAATGTGCAGAAATTTAAAACTTATAAGTAGTCCAGGTGATGGAAGTATCTTTTGGAATCACAATCGCTGTCTGTTGTAATAGAGAGCTCATACGTAAAGTGACATGTAGGTTCTGAAAAAGATGAGAAGCCTGCAAAAATATTCAATACAACAAAACATTTGAGAGCATAACCAAGAAGGGCTACATTAATGACATCATTTGGACAAAAGAAAATTCTCATTGGAGAAGTTGGTGCTTCTTTTTCTTGCCAGAAGTCAGTTGCAGTAGAAGTACTAAACTAGAATAGAGGCGGTAGATCAGAAATTGGATTGACAGTCTTCACTCAACCTACAGGACTTAATAAATAGAGGTGATATAAGAAGTAAAATCAAGTGGTCAAATCTCAGCATAGGACCATTAGAAAGAATAGATTATAGAATGCATTGTTAGTTCCTTTGCGCATCAGTAGGTGGAGCATAGTGTCAATATATAATATCACAAATTACCAGTAGGAATAATAAAATGTTCTTTGTAAAGTTGATGTTGCTGGCACAGGAAGTAAGCAGAGTCTGAGGAAACATTGTGGTCAGAGTCTGCTTCAGAAAAATGCAGCAGCCTTTAACATGATATTTTAAGAGATAGAGAAAAGCCAATATCAGAAAAGAAAGATGTAAAAACTATATATTTCTATGAGGCCTCCTCACGTGACCTTTACAAGGTTAAAATAGGTCAAATGAGAAGGACAATAACCTATAGTCCTCTGTAATAGTTCACAGCCAATTTGGAAAATAAAACTTATATTAAATTTTAATTTGATCATTTCTATGCTTTCACAATTTTGGGCCCTAAATTATGACAGCATATGAAGATTCACATTCAGAGGGATAGCTAAAAATAAGCTTATATATTCCCAGCAATCAATTTACAATTTAGAGTATATTTTAAATACAGAGGAGGAGCAGCTTTATAAGCAGAAGACAAGAAGTAGGAGCATTTCTTTAAACATTTTAGTAACATTCAAAAATCAAGAATATAATAACAATTTTTATTAATGCAATAAATGCACACAATTGGCCAATAGGATATGTTCATATAGACCAATATGATAAATGGAACAGCTTGTAAGCCTACATTGTAAATTGAATTCTAAACAAAGAGTAGCAAGGATAACACAGAATCATAGAAAAACCCATCTAGTTATTAAAAATACTGAGTTCAAACCATTTGTAAAGATGAACTTTAGATAAAATAAGAACTACAAGGGTTAATCTCTGTCATTCGGTCTTAAGGAAATCATGAAATAACGGTGCTTCCTGTGTCTAATTAGAGTTTACTGCTCAATGCAAGCAGTGGATATTATGGTGACTGAAAATAGGTCTATACATCAGACAAAAACTGTAAGTTTAAGTTTAATACTTCAGGAGAGGAAAAAGAGGAAAAGGAGGTTATTCCTTTATCTGTTTCCAGAGATACGGTTCTCAATAAAAAGGAAATTGGCAATTGTAGCTAGTCTTATCTGAACATAACTTTAAAATAATAGCAACCTGAAAGTCTTTAGTTCTGATTTACCAGTCAGCTATGTTATGCAAGGGTTAATCTCTAAACTCCATTGAGAACCAAAAATGCTGGAACTCTATACAATAATATATCTTAAAACTATAAATCTTTAAGAGGCAGGGAAGGAAGTTTGAAAGTAGTAGATAAGACGTGAAAAGAAAAATTAAAACAGTTAATTCATTATTACGGAACACATCCCCAATAAAAAGCCAGGAAGTGAACATCAGCACTAGTTATTTTAAACAACGTCACAAAGAAACAGTGTTTTAGATGGCACATAATGTAGAACCTTTCATAGTAAATATCTGAAACAATTATGCAATTTTCAAAGATCACATACACGGACACACACCTATAAAATTAAAACAAAAAAGTGCTTACATTTCTAGTGAAAGCAATTTACCAGAAATCAAAAACAATCAGGTATGTCACAAATCAAACAACCATTGCTCAAATGAAATAACATACAATCCTGGAAAAAAACACTCCTTTGAGATTTACTACCACTGCAGTTGATAGGCAATCTCTCAGAGTAACCTTAAAGCACTAATTTAAAACTAAAGAAATGATTCCTTAATTTATGCTATTTACCACAGGACACACAGGAACATATAGACGTAAAATTAAAACTGTAACCTAATCCTGATACGTGGAAAACTTAAAGTTAAATATAGTTTAAAACCAATCATCGGAAATGTGCACGGTTGTAGGTGGGTCAAAAATCATAGGAGCAGGAGTTGCCGCAGGCAGCGGGGGTGCCACTGTCTGTGATCCTTTAGAATTCTGTAGATGAGGGCTTGTGACAGGTTTATCACAATATCCTGGGGGTATTGGTGTATATCCCACTGCACATGGTAGAAGCTTGGTAGTACCTGCAGCAGTAGCAGCATCATAGGGTGGTGGGGCAGTAGGTGTTATTGCCTCTTGGTAAGGGGCTTGATCGCAATCAGACTGCGCTAGGGCTCTGTCATGCTGGTTTTGTGCAATAAGTATAAATTTATTAATAGCAGCTAAATGCTTATCCCTAGATTTTCCTGTTTTGTTGGATTCATTGTAGCAGACCAAGGCTTGGAGCTTACCCTGATCAAATGAACCCTTTGTTGGCCATTCTAGTCCTGGGTCTTTAGCGGACCAAACGGTGTGCCAGGTCTGACATAAACGGGAAAGTTCTTTTTTATCAGCAGGGAAAAAGTTGAGAACTCTTTCCAGGGGGCTAGTGGAGGACTGAGTGGACATAATGGAGTCAGGTATAAGGGAAAAGCAATCCACATGGGGGGGGGAGGTGTGCAGTGTAAAATGGCAAATTAAATCTCAAGTTGGATCCTAGTTCAAAGAATTATAATAGGTACCTCTATAAATATATATATATATAAATAAATAAAAAGGTGCAAAAGAAGATCATTCAAAGGAAAACATGCATCATGCGTATCGAAAATACCTTTATACTCACGTGTCTTCAAGAGCGTCCCAGTAACGGAACCTAGAACATAAATTACCAATTGGCGGAAAGCCCTATGCTTTTGCCGCAGGTTAAATATACAGACAATTGAAAGTCACAAAGATGAAAAGTGTAAGAAAATAGAGTAAAAGATGATTAGTGTCAGCTATTATATATTTATACTACTCTATCCCAAATTAATAAATACTACTCCCCAGAGTGTGCTTTTAAAGGCGTAAAGGAAACCCGGTTTCCTAGCCTACCAGGAACTATCCCGTATACATGGCAGAGCCCCCAAAAGGGGACATTGCAAACACTCCCAAAAAGGACTCAAGAAACCAGCGGATAAGGTGTCATGAGTCGAAGAGCAGCGGTCCAATGAGTTTCCGCTGATTAGAGAACTTCTCGTGTACGATTGAACTTCTCGTGTGCGACTAATCACCCCAAAGGACCTGTAGTTTGAGAACTTCTCGTGTACAACAACCCACTCAGAAATTTGTGGTTAGGGAACTTCTCGTATACGAATAACCAAACTACAACATTGGAAAGTTAGGAAACTTCTCGTGTAAAAGCTAACCATCCAAAAATATTGAATGCCCGAGTCAGCCTGTATACAATTTCAACTAATGTCTTAGGCGTCCCTATATTGCCACAGCGATCATCTATACAGGTAACCCCTATATGGGCAATAATGCCGAAACTGCAGGCCACTCCGAAAAATGGAATGGAAGTCTGCTCAAAATCTAATAAATGAGATACCGTCATCCATTGAAGGGATCCCCCTCGATGGATGTAAGTCCCAGACATCAGTATCAAAGTTAATTGCATGACACTAGTAGAAGGAAATTAAATAAAAAAAAATTAAGAAATAAAGAGAAAAAGGAAAAAGCAAATAAGAAATATGACGTGTTCCTAGAAAGAACCTCAGAAATCTAATCCAGTGAAAGGAAAAACCGATTTCAACAAAAGGCAAGAAAGGCATTATAACATGTGTAGTGTAGAGCTATATCCCTAGAATAAATGGAATAAAGTTAAATACATATTAATTGCTTTTGGTTGGAAGTCGCATCCAAACAGGAAAATATAAGAGAAGCATATAATTCAAGAAATTGTGAAACAGGACACTAGAATCATTGTGCAAATATGACAAGTTAATACCCATAAATATGACAAATTAATACTCATACATTCAGAAAAGGAACATAATAAACAAAATAAACCCCAATGCGATGGCAGAAAGCTTTTGTGACTAAACAGGTAAAAGAGAAAAAGAACAAATTAAAACATCAAGAACTTCCAATGATACAGCATAAAACATACATACTAACCAGTGACTGAAATGATATGTCTAAATGATGACAAACAGAACAGCTGCAGCATTAGAAGGAAAGAGAAGGTTGGGTTATAAAGGACCAACAGGAAATAACTGAAGTGAAACAACGCTGTATTCTCATGGCACGCAGCCAGCATCTTCTCACCAGAAAAGGGAAAACATATTTTATATGCATATCTATTAAGGTAAAAACAAAGAAATGCTGCTATATAGTCCATAATACTTCTATGTAAAAGCGATTGTCGTTCTCAGGATGTGGAAATATACATCCGGAAACATTTAGAACATAAGTCATTACGGCAAGTGTTTAAAATAAGCCAGTGCAGGCTGTATGCACTCGGAGGACGAAAACCACAACGCAAGCGAGGAAGTGCAGTTATATAATCCATATAGCGTCTAAGCAAATTTCAAATAGGAAAATAAATAACAAACCTTAAGCATTAATTAAGAGTATAACAGTATCCCAAAATAAATTGTAAATTAAAAGGGTGTGATAACAACTGCTAGAACAAGTACAAATTTAATAAAACAACTGAAAATAGTAGCCAAGAGACTATCAAAATTAAAAAGGAATATATTTAAATAAGTGGCAGAGAAGAGAACGTAACCTTACAGACAGACAGGCTATACGTAAGAGCAGGAAGCATAGTCAGGAGAAAAGAAGGGTGCCGTTGCAGTACAGGGCGAAAGGTTACGAGAGAGTCATAAAAAAGCTGAGAACTTGAAAACAGCCGTAGAGAGGAAACAGACCTTTCCTTTATTAGAGAGAAGTAAAACAAAAGTGGCTAGAGAGCTGAACGCCGTAATCGGTGCATCCAGCTAACGGTGAAAGGAAGTTATAAATAAACAAATAAAATAAGGAGACATACAAGCGGGTACGAGGAAAAAGGGACACACTCCGAACAGCAATCTTATCAGGGGTGTGCACAGAACAAAACTGTAATAACAGGAGGAAACAAAGGTAGCTGTGCAGTTCTAAATAGAATGCAGGAAGTGTGGTTCATAGCTAGAAAGGTAGCAAGAAAAAATTTTGTTTTAAAGGGAGAAAAACATGTAAGCTCTTCGGGTAAGGCACCTTAGTTTACAGTGTATACCAAGGTTGCCACACAGCAAATTATGAAAGGAAAGCTTGAGGGTGGTAGAGCAGAACAGAAAAAAACTAGGGCAAGCGGTACAAACTCAGTCATGCAAGACGAACAAAGCTGGAAAAAAACTGTGAAATACTAAACCTTGTAGAACAGTGTTGACATACGTCGCTTAGTGTTAAAGATTATGGATGGGCAGCGGACCAGCAGTGCCATCATAGAAGTAAAAGTCATGAAAATTTGAGCACAAACATTTTTACAAGAAAAAGTCTGTAGCTAGCATGCTCTGGAAATCACGCTATATTCCTGTATTATAGAGCACAAGCACAATATGATAGCATTTAAATGTAACAAAAACAGTTGCTTCTCAACAATATAACTACAATATGCAACAGTCTTCCTAAAACACTACCGATTGAACATCCAACAAGAAATACATGCGTATTAATCATACTAAGGTAAATGTGACATTATAGTGGAACATCAAGATATATATCTATGCAGGGCAAAAGAAAGTAACATCTGTAGGAATTGAATAATACCATTTAAAGTACGAAAACCAGGATCATGAAGCATAAATCATGGGGGGCCACGTAAATGAACTATCAGCATACTACCAAAAACATATTAAAGAAACACTGTAATGTAATCACCGGAAGCCACACTAGGACAAAGAAGGAGAAAGCCGGTTTCCAAAGGGGTAAGTTATGTATGTTTGAAGGAAAGATACCTTTTTAACACTTTGTAAGCATATAGTGTAGCACAATGAAATCTATCAGGCTGTCAGTAGCAGCACAAAAATAAAGAAACCTGTCTTGGGGTTGAAATCACGGCTCAGAGACAGAATGAGAAAGCATTTGTTTAAGGGAGATGAAATGAAATAGAGGGCAACGGCCAAAAGTCAAAACAGTATGAGCATAAAATTTTGGGGAGTGGGAGGCAACGTCCAAATAAAAGGAGAATGCAGAGTAAGACTAAGATGCAGTGCCATAATCTTAAAAGTGAAGGAAAAAGAATACATCCGTACATTCTTACATGCTCAGAAGTGCACGTATAACAGACTTGGCAGCACGAGGCATGAAAGGATAAGTCATTTAACAATTATGATACCTGCTAAGGAAATATACCAGAGAATCAGATATAGTTCGATAAATTTAGGAGCAATACAGTTGACGGAGGATAGACAGCAAAAGGTTCACAATATCCCTGTGTAAATGACTGGTTAACTTGTACCACTTCAGCATAGAACAGAAAAAACGGACGGAGAAGGGGAAAAAAAAATTACTTTCTGAGCTTTTAAAAGTGAACTGTAGCCTCTGCCAAAGCAGTGCTGGACTGACTGATAAGGCAGCTAAAATGGGCAAGCTTCCCAGATTCTCATGTCCTTGAGATAGTGAACTACAGCGCTTGTTAGGGAAAACTCTTAAAAGTTACAGAAAGAAATGGCAGTTTCGGAAGCCGGGATAAGGATATGTGAGGGAAAAAGAAAAGGGTTTAGAACTTCAGCTCTTCGGGCAAATTTAAATGGATTTATAAAGGCAAATTCGAAGCCCAAGAGGGAATATATATATCAAGTATGACAGTTACTAGTAATGTAGTAAGCTTTGTTATGGCAAGAAAAATAAAACTCACACTATCTGGGGCTAGAAAGGAAAAAGAATAGTTTGCACCAGAAGCCAAAAAGGTGTATGTAAGGTGTTAAGTTACCCCAATTGGTATCGTGCGGGCCACAGACATATGGTATAGAAGTCGGTAGAGCATCAGAGAAGAGGGCAGGGAGGGAGGAATTCAGATTAAACTTAAGGGAAAAAGAAATAGCTATGGGGGTGGGGTGAGAGCACAGAACTAAGCAGCAGTGAAAAAGAGCAATCAGTTGAACTACGCAGTAAATAATAAAGGACAGAAAATGCGCTTCAAAGTGAAAAAGCCAAGCCAGATTTAGACAACGGCATACAGAGATAAGAACTAAGAAAAAAACAGAGACGGTACAGTATAGTGCACACAAAAATCCAAATCAGACGGAGTGCAGAGACATACACAAAGATACAAAAGGAAAAAGAGCGGACACGCCCCCCAGACAACAAGACGGCCATATATTGTTACAGAAGTTAAAAAGGGGAGATAACAGATAATCATACATGATCAGGAAATGTGTGTAACAGCTGAAAAGATAGCAAAGGAGCATAAGATAGAAAGTATATATCTGTAAGGAGAAACGGAAATCAGAGGTTCTAATGCTGCACTATGAAAGAGAGCCGAGAAAAGTACAGGAAGAGGGGGGGCTGTGGGCTGTTAGAGGGAAAGCATAGTTCAGAGAACTAAAAGAACTGAATAGGGTCTTATGGGAAGTGTAGTGCACAAAGATTTGGATACGGCAAAGTCATGGGAGGCAGAGAAGTTTAGAGATAAGGGGAAAACAGCAGTTGAACGGCGGTAAGCAGCTACATAGCTGAGCCCCGTAATGAGTGTTTGCAGCTGAAAAGAGAAGAAAGTTGTAGGAAGTGGGAGGGACAGTCCCGAGGCATTAAAAAAAAAAAATCTCGTGGATAAAGGCAATAGCAGATGTGAAAAGGTGGGGGCTGTCAGTCGTGCTGTTCTCCTAGAGTAAAGAAAATTCCCCCGATCCGGGAGCCTACAGAGAAGAACGGAGCAGGATTAGAGCCAGGGGATTAATAGGAAGAGGTAGGCAGAGGAAGTTAGGATGAAGGAGAGCAGGGAAAGGGATTGGGGGGGCGACAGAAGAAGAAAGAACAGAATATAGAAGTGAAAGTTAGAACTCAAAGAATCATCCCCACTAGGTTAAAAATTAGGGAAAGAGATCAGCATAAAAAGGGCAGAGAAGCAGGCGTGTTAGTACAGCGCAGGGCCTGAAAACATTCAGGGAAGAAAGTACAAAGACAGAAGAATAGAAGAGTATTTAAAGTAGGGGTAAGAATGGACAGAATATTGGTGCCCAATACCCCTGAAGTGGGCAGTGTCCGTGATAGGGGAAAAATGAAGGAATAACAGCAGGGAGATAAGAGAAAAAGAGAAAAAGAGATGGACAGATGACATAGAACATTTGAACGCACAACGATATAAGTATCCCCTCTTGCGTTCAAAAAAAGAACAGAAAGAAGGATAGAGTGAACGGTCAGCATACGGCTGGTCACCACTGTGTTATTTTCCCCCTCTTGGACCTCTTTCTGACTCCAGATCACACGGGGGACTAAAGATACCTATTTCACATAACAGGTTCTGTATGGTTACTCCAACCTCCATTGTCACCCACTCACAAGGAGGTCTGCTCTGGGTTTGCATTAGGGGCTGTAATCGAATTCTAATTCCCATAAGTACTGCTTTCTGTCTTCCTGGATCTAGGTATACTCTGGGCCATTTATGTTCCCAGATAATGCTTATTAAAATTCTGTCTAAGTTTCTCCAGAAACTTAGTGTATGTGATCTGCCTTGTAAGCTAAATGTAAGGTAAAGAGAAGATAGAATAAAGACAGAGATAGGTTTAAATAGATAGATACATTTTATTTCTTACCCAAAGACAAGTCTTCAAGTTGGTACAAGTACAGGCATCAGACTTTAATCAGGTACATTCAGCAGACAGATTCTTGGTACAATCGGACAGAGCCCTGCCGTCTGAGAGAAGCGTTGGGGCGGATACCAAAGCTATGGCAAATTGTCCCCTCTTTTATACACAAACTCTCCATAGAAGTCAATGGTGAGATACCTAGCTCTCAATTTCTGAGATGATACTTTCCCATGCAGTCTTATCAGCATGTTTTGAGAAGCTTTGAGATAACAGTTCCACATCTGTCTGTGTCGCAATACTTTTAAGAACTCTGTATAACCTCTGTAGCCTTCTATACAAAACTAATAGACTCCATTTTGTTCATCTGATTTAAAGTGACAGTTGTACCAGTTTGTGTCAGGACTCATTGTTCAGACCTGCTTTTTACAGATTCTGAAATATTAAATCATGTACTTGTTATTTGGCCTAGTCAGTACTTCTTCAGTTATTTTAGCTGTTAAAGGTATGTAAATTGACCCATCACTATTCCAGTGGATGGATCCCAAGCGGGGACACATATTAACTTACAGGAAAAGCAAGTCCTTGCGCAGCCAGTCATAGATTTTTAAACCTAGCTGGTATTTTTACAGCCTGAGTCCTAAAATCTGGCCTTCCACCCTTCCGGTGGGCATCTTGCTGTAGTATAATTATACAGTGCATAGGGAGAGGAATGACCAGCAAGAAAAATAAGGAAGTGTTAATGCTTCTGTAAAAGTCTCTGGTGATACCTCATTTAGAGTACTGTGTACAATTCTGCAGACCACACCTTCAAAAATATATAAGCAGAATGGAGTCAGTCCAGAGGGTGGCTACTAAAATGGTCAGTGGTCATTATAAAGTGTATAAGGACAGGCTTAAAGATCTCCATATGTATACTTTGGAAGAAAGGTGGGAGAGAGGAGATATGATAGAGATGTTCAAATACCGCCATGGCATAAATGCACATGAGACAGATCTTTTTCAATTGAAAGGAAGCTCTGGAATGAGGGGGCATAGGATGAAGGTGAAAAGGGGGGGAAAGACAGGAGTAACCTGAGGAAATACTTCTTCATGGGAAAAGCGGTGGATTTGTGGAATGGCCTCTTAGTGGAGGAGGTGGAGTTGAAGATTTGTATCTGAATTCAAGTAAGCTTGAGACAAGAACAAGTAATCTCTAAGAGAAAGGAAAAGGTAGTAGATGGTATGGATAGGCAGACTGGATAGGACATATACTGCCAGATTCTATATAGCCCGCCTAGAGATCCATGCCGAAATCCAGGCACACGTAACTTCATTGGCTTAACAAACTAATCAGCGTTGATGACAGCACTTAACAAGCAATAATGAGCACTAATTGGCAATAAATAGAATTTACGCACACAGCTCACCAAGTATATTCTGTCATGAACTGTCCCTAAATTCTAACGCATGTAGTTCAAAAGGGGCGTGACTATGGATAAATGGGTGTTCCGTCTGCATTCCCAAATTTACATGCAGGGATTTACGCCACATTTTTGTTGGTGTAAACTGAGATGCTTAGTTTTAGGTGATGGAATATCAACTAAGCATAATCTATATACCGCGTCTAAATCTAGGCGCCGCTTATAGAATACACTTAGGCGGAAATGTTTAGGACGTGGACCTTTTAGGCGCCCTATATGTAATCTGACCAATAGTCTATCTGCTTTCATTTTTTAATATTTCTATACGTTTGTTTTTTTTTGTTTTTTTTTACTAAGCTGCAGTAAGCACTAATGCATGCTTACTGCAGCAAAAATGCCTTACCACAGAGCGTGCTGAGGCATCCATGGTAATTTTTGAATGCGTGCGCACTACCCGTGTGCTATACAATAAAATGTATTTTTTTAGTGCTGGGGATCGGTGTGGAGGTGGAGAGTGAGTGTATTCTGTTCTAATCTGCACCCTGGTTCACAAAATCATCTACGGTGAAGCCCCGGGATACATGACAGACCTGATCGACTTACCAACTAGAAACACATCTGAATCAACACGAACATATCTAAACCCGCACTACCCAAGCTGCAAAGGACTTAAATACAAATCATCTTACGCATCCAGTTTTTCCTACATAAGCACACAACTGTGGAACGCATTACCAAAAGCCTTGAAAATAACGTACGACCACCTAAACTTCCGGAAAACACTAAAAACTACCCTGTTCAAGAAGGCATACCCTACCGATCCAACTTAAATGCCCGATCTCTGCAACACAACAAAGATAAAGTACGTAATGGACATAACACAACTCTTCCGTTGTACGATTCCCTAGTGTGGCTGTATTTTACCACAACATCACTTTGTATTTGTTCACACCGGAGTCTGCTAACGCCTCTCCGGCACTATGTAAGCCACATTGAGCCTGCAAATAGGTGGGAAAATGTGGGATACAAATGTAACAAATAAATAAATAATCGGTTAGTGTAGCTACACTGCTGCAAGCTAACCAATTAACGCATGGTAAGCATATGAGCGCTTACCACCTAAAAATAGGTGACGGTAGGGCTCACAAACTAATAGTCATGCGCTAATCGGAAAGTTAGTGCATGACCATTAATACTGAAAATAGAAAAATCTGCCATTTTACTCCTGTGGTAAAAATGGCCTTAGCGCATGGGAATGACCTGCATATGGATGCGCTAAAGCCACTTTTTACCACAGCATGTTAAAAGTACATAAATATTGCCATACTGGGAAAGATCAAAGATCCATTGAGCCCTGCATCCTGTTTCCAGCAGTGGCCAATCCAGGTCACAAATACCTGGCAAGATCCCAAAAACGTACAAAACATTTTATACTGCTTATTATCCCAGAAATAGTGGATTTTCCCCAAGTCCAATTTAATAACGGTCTATGGACTTTTCCTTTAGGAAGCCGTCCAAACCTTTTTTAAACTCCACTAAGCTAACCGCCTTTACCACATTCTCTGGCAACGAATTCCAGAGTTTAATTACATGCTGAGTGAAGAAAAATTCTCTGATTCATTTTAAATTTACTACATTGTAGCTTCATCGCATGCCCCCTAGTCCTAGTATTTTTGGAAAGCGTGAACAGACGCTTCACATCTACCCGTTCAACTCCACTCATTATTTTATAGACCGCTATCATATCTCCCCTCAGCCGCCTTTTCTCCAAGCTGAAGAGCCCTAGCCGCTTTAGCCTTTCCTCATAGGGAAGTCGTCCCATCCCCTTTATCATTTTCGTCGCCCTTCTCTGCACCTTTTCTAATTCCACTATATCTTTTTTGAGATGCGGCGACCAGAATTGAACACAATATTCGAGGTGCGGTCACTCCACGGAGCAATACAAAAGGGACCCTATGATTCTATTTGTATTGTAATTTGCCTCAAACACAGATTGAAAAGGTGACTTGTGAAATCCAAACCCAAGAATGTGAATTGGGCTGTCCAGATATTACATTAATCTTACTAAACGGAATGAATTACTCAGTAAAAAAAAAAAAAGAGGTATAATCTCTGTCCTGAAGCAAACAAAAAATCAATGATGCGATTTACTCACTTGGGGCCCTTTTACTAAAGGCTTGGTGCACAGCAATGAGCTTGCCATGCGCCAATTCAGAACTACCATCGGGACAGTAGTTCCCACCATTTCTAGAGCTACAAAAATATTTTCTATCTTTGTACTGCCGATGCTTACTTGGTTACTGCTGGGTTAGCGCAGGAGCCCTTATCGCCACCTCAATGGGTGGCGGTAAGTGCTCCCCCCAAAATGGCTGTGCGATAAGTGACTGACTTTCCGCATGGCCATTTCTTTAAAAAAAAAAAAAAAGAAAAAGAAAGACAGCCCTTTACCTGTTGTGTTGAAAAACACAAGCTGACGCTAGTGCACGCCCCCTTTTACTGCAGCTTAGTAAAAGGACCCCTTGGTTAGAATTCTGCAAAACAAAATAAAGCTAAGTTGGGCTGATTGCCTTTATGTGCCCTCAGGTAACACTAAAAAGTTACTGTAATATTATTCAGTAAATGCACAACACTTGAGAAGCTAAAAGCAAAATGTGACCCGAAGGGATAATATATAGTTGTGCAAGGCCTGCTAGAGGGTAAATCTCTAGCTTTAGCAAATGGTTATGCACCTAACTGTAAAGTGGCATTCTGTTTCAGAAAACTTTATGACACTCTTGTCATTGACGTGAACAGCACTCTGCTCACTGGTTATGATTTTAATGTTGTACTATACAGCTGTATTAACAGATAAGCAGTATCTCTTGCTCTGATGAAATACCAGCAGCCAAAGTGCCACAGTGGGGTCGGTGGGATCTTGGATTATCACATCTGGATTCAGTAGAACCCCCAAGTGCACGATTGTACTTTTTATTCTGCATCACCGGTTCTTGTCACACATATACAGGCTTGTTTTCGAAAGAGAAGGGCGCCCATCTTTCGACACAAATCGGGAGATGGGCGTCCTTCTCCCAGGGTCACCCAAATCGGCATAATCGAAAGCCGATTTTGGGCGCCCTCAACTGCTTTCCGTCGCAGGGACGACCAAAGTTCATGGGGGCATGTCGGAAGCATAGCGAAGGCGGGACTGGGGCGTGCTTAACACATGGGCATCCTTGGCTGATAATGGAAAAAAGAAAGGCGTCCCTGACGAGCACTTAGCAGACTTTACTTGGTCCATTTTTTCTTGCGACCAAGCCTCAAAAAGGTGCCCAAACTGACCAGATGACCACTGGAGGGAATCGGGGATGACCTCCCCTTACTCCCCCAGTAGTCACTAACCACCTCCCACCCTAAAAAAAAAAAACTTAAAAAATATTTTTTGCCAGCTTCTAATGTCATACCCAGCTCCCTGACAGCAGTATGCAGGTCCTTGGAGCAGTTTTAGTAGGTGCAGTGCACTTCAGGTAGGCGGATCCAGGCCCATCCCCTCTACCTGTTACACTTGTGGTGGTAAATGTGAGCCCTTCAAAACTCACCACAAATCCACTGCACCCACATGTAGGTGCCCCCCCTTCATCCCTAAGGGCTATGGTAGTGGTGTACAGTTGTGGGGAGTAGGTTTTGGGGAGCTCAGCATACAAAGTAAGGAAGCTATGCACCTGGGAGCAATTTCTGAAGTCCACTGCAGTGCCCCCTAGGGTGCCCGGTTGGTGTCCTGTCATGTGAGGGGGACCAGTGCACTACGAATGCTGGCTCCTCCCACGACGAAAGGGTTTGGATTTGGTCATTTCTGAGAATGGGTGTCCTTGGTTTCCATTATCGCCGAAAACTGGGGATGACCATCTCTAAGGTCGACCTAAATGTTGAGATTTGGGCGTCCCCGACCGTATTATCAAAAAGAAAGATGGCCACCCATCTTGTTTTGATAAATCGGGTTTCCCCGCCCCTTCGCCGGAACGTCCTGCAAGGACGCCCTCAGGAAAACGTGGGCACCTCGTTCGATTATGCCCCTCATAGTAACCAGGAGTGGCCTAGTGGTTAGGGTGGCGGACTTTGGTCCTGGGGAACTGAGGAACTGAGTTCAATTCCCACTTCAGGCAGAGGCAGCTCCTTGTGACTCTGGGCAAGTCACTTATCCCTCCATTGCCCCATGTAAGCCGCATTGAGCCTGTCATGAGTGGGAAAGTGCGGGGTACAAATGTAACAAAAAAAATTGTAACAGAGTAAATGAAAGCAGAAAAAGACCCTCTAGCCTATGCCTCTAGAGAACTTGGTCACAGGGAGAAACATCTTCCAAGCTTCTGAATCCCTCCTGGAACTCCTCCAACCTCAAAAAATATATAGGGAATTAGAAAAGGTACAGAGAAGGGATTTAAATATAGTGAAATGTGAGCCCATTTGGTTTATCAGATCGTCTGCCAATCTCCCCCAATATCTAAGAATCACCTCATTCTGTATGTGCTTCAGTTCATATTTGGGCATTCCTTTAAGACTCCTCATTTTTGTTCAAGTTTCAATTCTTATTTATAGTCAGGTTGTTGTTTTGCACGTTAAGTAGAATCCTTCTCCTCTTATTAGTCATCTCAAAAGTTGATCACGCAACATCTTGAATAATGGTCTTCATAAGTACATAAGTATTGCCATACTGGGAAAGACCAAAGGTTCATCAAGCCCAGCATCCTGTTTCCAACAGTGGCCAATCCAGGTCACAACTACCTGGCAAGATCCCAAAAAAGGACAAAACATTTTATACTACTTATCCCAGAAATAGTGGATTTTCCCCAAGTCCATTTAATAATGGTCTATGGACTTTTTCTTTAGGAAACCGTCCAAACCTTTTTTTAAACTCCGCTAAGCTAACCACCTTTACCACATTCTCTGGCAACGAATTCCAGAGTATAATTACACGTTGAGTGAAGAACATTTTTCTCCGCTTCGTTTTAAATTTACTACATTGTAGCTTCATCGCATGCCCCCTATTCCTAGTATTTTTGGAAAGCGTAAACAGACGCTTCACATCTACCCGTTCAACTCCACTCATTATTTTATAGACCTCTATCATATCTCCCCTCAGCCACCTTTTCTCCAAGCTGAAGAGCCCTAGCCGCTTTAGCCTTTCCTCATAGGGAAGTCATCCCATCCCCTTTAATCATTTTCGTCGCCCTTCTCTGCACCTTTTCTAATTCCACTATATCTTTTTTGAGATGCGGCGACCAGAATTGAACACAATATTCGAGGTGCAGTTGCACCATGGAGCGATACAAAGGCATTATAACATCCTCATTTTTGTTTTCCATTCCTTTCCTAATAATACCTAATATTCTATTTGCTTTCTTAGCCGCAGCAGCACACTAAGCAGAAGGTTTCAACGTATTATCAACGACGACACCTAGAAACATGACGGCAGATAAAGGCCACATGACCCATCCAGTCTGCCCATCCTCTGTAACCCCTAATTCTTCCTGTTCCTAAGCGATCCCACATGCTTATCCCATGCCTTTTTAAATTCTGGAACAGTCCTCGACTCCACCACCTCTACTGGGAGGCCATTCCACGCCTCCACCACCCTTTCTGTGAAATAGTACTTCCTTAGATTACTCCTAAGCCTATTCCCTCTTAACTTTGTCATATGCCCCCTCATTCCAGAGCTCTCCTTCATTTGAAAAAGGCTCTCTTCCTGTACATAAATTCCCTTGAGATATTTAAACGTTTCTATCATGTCTCCTCTCTCCCTCCTCTCTTCCAGCGTATACATGTTGAGCTTCATAAGCCTGTCCCTAGAATTTTTGCATTCAAGACTGCTTACTAATTTTGTAGCCGCTCTCTGGACCAACTCCATCCTGTCTGTATCTTTCTGTAGGTGCGGTCTCCAGAACTGCACACAGTACTCCAAATGGGGCCTCACCAGAGACTTATACAACAGCACTATCACCTCCTTTTTCCTGCTGGTCATGCCTCTCTTTATGCATCCAAGCATCCTTCTGGCTTTGGCCATCGTTTTTTCTACCTGTTTGGAAGTTTTAAGGTAATCAGACACAATCACCCCCAAGTCCCGCTCTTCCTTCATACACTTCACCCCCTATACTGTAGCGTTCCCTCGGAGTTTTGCGACCCAAGTGCATGACCCTGCATTTTTTGGTATTAAACCTTAGTTGCCAAATATCGGTCCGTTCCTCTAGCTTCGCTAGGTTTTTCCTCATGTCATTCACACCCTCCAGGGTGTCCACCCAGTTGTAGAGTTTAATATAGTGTTTAGGAAACCTCTCCCTGCAGCTATTCATTGGATAACATCATTAGTAAATCATCCACATGGGGAATGTTGCTGTATAGTGATTCTACATCCATCATGACCAGAAGGGTTCTTGGTGGTAATTGCTTGATATTTTTCAATTTATTCAGAACGTCTGTGGTGTCTTGTTTGAAGCTGTTTGTTTTGTGCATGAGAGGTTTCAGAATTCCCTCTGAGTCCAGATATTTCCTTTGTGTGTGCCAATACCCGATATGATTGGTCTGCCAGGGTTTCCAGGTTTGTGGATTTTGGGTAGCATGTAGAATGTGCCCACAGAAGGCTGGTTTGGTATGAGTTTCTTCAGATGTGGCTGTACTTGTTTAGGAAATGTTCTGATAAGGTCATTTAGCTGCTTTGTATAATCCTGTGTGGGGTCCTCAGTTAGTTTTCTGTAGTATGTATTGTCTGAGAGCTGTCTGTGCCCTTCTTCAATGTATTTTTGTGTGTCCATAATTACTACTGTGCCTCCTTTGTCTGCGGGTTTGATGATAATCCTTTTATTAGTTTGTAGAGTTCTTATGGCCGTTCTTTCTGGTGGAGTAAGATTGTACAGAATTTTCTTTTGTGTGCTGGAAAGTTGTGATTTTACCCTATGTCTGAAGCTTTCTATGTAGTTGTCCAGCTTGTAGTTTTGTGCATCCTGTGGGGGTGAAATAAGTGTTCTTTTGTTTAAAACTGTATTCCGGTCTGTTGGGGGTCCCTTTATTATGAAAATGTGCCTTCAGTCGCTGTTTTCTAAAAACCTCTTCTAGGTCCGAGTATAATTGGATTTCGTCCAGCTTGTTGGATGGGCAAAATGAAAGTCCTTTGGAGAGTACAGAGACTTCATGCTGTGATAATTGATGGTTCAAGAGGTTTACTGTCCCCATTTGATCTGCATCTCCAAAAGTGTGATCAGTGTTTCTTGGTTTGTTTGGGCTCTGATTTTCACATACCTCAGATGTGTATCCAAGTGTCTCCAAGGTGTCTGGGAATGTTGGTTTTGCAGAGCTGTTTCTGTTCCAGGATAAGCTGTTTTTCTCTCTGTGATTCTGCAGGAGAGAAGACAGCTTTATTTCTTTGTTGCTGATAGTGATGGATGTTATGCAGGTCCTCCTTAAGTTGGCTCATACGGTGTGGATGTAGTTCCTCCATGTTCCTCATGATTTCATCCCTTTGGGTCTGTATTATTTTCTTCTTCTTGTAGAGTTGATGTATAACTTCATTTCTCAGTTTCTGACTAGTGCACCTGCAGAGTTTCTCTGCATAGTCAGAATTGTAAGTAGTAGCCAAAGGAGTTTGACATCATTCCTAAAGGACTGAGGACCAATTCTTCTTGCAGATTATCAGAAAGTAAAGATGACTGTTCGCTTTTGTTTCTTTTTCCATAAAGAAGAGAATGGCACACATCCTTGCAATATATCCAGCTGCAAACTATGCCAACACATTTCACAGGACCCCACAGTCATTCACAAAGGAAAAATATTCAACATAAAGGAATCCTTTACATGCTCATCTTCCAATGTGGTATACATCATTCAGTGTAAAAAATGTGACGAAAGGTGCTATATTGGAGAAACAAGCCAGATCCTAAAGACAAGATTTAATTTACATAGACATCACATAAAAAATGCCAGTGCCAGCCATGATGTCACGCTGGTGGGGCAGCGCTTTACAAAACCAGAACACTGTACCAGTGATTTCAAAGTAAGAATCCTGAAAGGAAACTTTAAAACAATACAGGAACATAAGACCTTTGAAGTCAGAATGATTAAATATTTTGACACCCACTAGACAGGACTTAAAGATCTGGGTTTTCTAGCCCATTATAAACCATAGAAATGTACTGCTTTGTTCGTCACCCTCCTGTCTCCATGCATATCTCCCCGTCTCTCACCTATCCACCCCCATCCTGTTAAACTGCCACTGAAATGCTTTGATGTTTCACTTATATATATTGTCATATACCAACATTTGCTTATTTCCGATCTGACGAAGAAGGTCAACCTTCGAAAGCTAATCAAGAAATGTATTATGTTATGTCCAATAAAAAAGGTATCATCTTATTTTCTTTTCCATGTTTTATTTTGTTTTATTTCTATTGATTACCTTTAAAAGTGGACTAACATGGCTACCACACCTCTCTACTCATGTGTCTTTATAAAATAGGATGGAAATAGGCACGTACTTGGCTTTCACACATAGACAACCTGTTATAAAGTTACTCTCCACATTTATATCTGAGATATCTGGACACAATGGCCCAGACAGAGTAATATGTGGTAGGGCATGAATGGCTTTTGAAGCCCACTACCTTTAAGGTTCCATTTATATGCAGAAGATACTGAGGCATGCATGCCATTGAGGCTTTGTGCCACACAACTATTACAAACATGGAGGTTTATATAATAAAAGCACAGTTAGCAAGATAAAGAACCTAGAGTTGGGCATTTGCGATGGAGACTTTGTAAATCTGGGTGAAAACGAAAGAGCACATATCAACGACGCATGTATAGGTGGTTGCAGGGTGGGGAGAATAGGGAGTGCAACATAAAATTCACTCCTACCCTAGCTGAGATAATATTTAACCATCTCTCTGATCTCACGCACACCTTCTTTAAATTAGTCACCTTACTTTCTAACTCTTCTTACTCTCTTACCTATCTATACGTTCCATCTTTGCTTTACCCTTCACTATCAATTAAAATGTTCTCTTATGTATTGTGTTGACATTGTAAGTAGTATACCATGCAATACTTTGTATTATTTGAATATTTTTACTGCTGTAATTGCCTATTTCTCATGCTTGATCTATTCTTACTGTACACCGTCTTGAGTGAATTCCTTCAAAAAGCCAGTAAATAACTCCTAATAAATAAATAAATATAAAATTCAGCAGCAAGCTGGTGAATTGTTGTATATCTGAGAGGGAGAGAAATTAATTTCACATTGTGCCCTCATTTGCATAAAATCTATATCAAATCTCAGTAAGGCAACATCATAATAGAAGTATGGTAGGAAGCAATATGAAGGCAGCACATCACCAAAGGATATAAAAATACCTCTCCATAGCTTATGCAGTAGGGCTAGAGATGGCAGTAGTGACAGTGCAAAACCTTCAGGAGAAGGCAGCACCTCTTCTCCCCCCTCCCCCCCCCCCCATCCCATGTACAATAGGCCACGATGAGATGAGAAACCATAGAAACTAATGAAAAAGTTAAGAGAGCTAAAAACAGTTAGGTGGATTTCTGAAGATAAAAAGGAGATAATATACTGTTAGACCACAAACCCTGCACATGATTTGATTATAGAGGGTACCAGGGGCGTAGCCAGGCACCCAATTTTGGGTGGGCCTGGGCCCAACATGGGTGGGCAGAAGAACTCCGCCCTGTCCCACTAGTGATTTGGTCTCTCCCTCTCTTGCCTGCACGCTATATGGTCTCTCAAACATCCCTCCTGCCCCGCATACCTTTTAAGTAGCAGATTGTCACCGGCAGCGAGCACCAACTAATACACACTGCTCATGTTGGCCCCACAGCCTTCCCTCTGATGCAACTTCCTGTTTCTGCATAGGCGGGAACATATCAGAGGGAAGACTGTAGGACCGGTGCGAACAGCGTGTATCAGTCGCTGCTCGCTGCAGGTGAAGATCTGCTATTTACAAGGTACGCAGGAGGGACAGCTGTTGGGAATTTTTGGCTGGTAGGGCTTGGGGATCCCTGCCAGCCACTTCATAGGTGTGCTGCTATTGGGTGGGCCTGGGCCCACCCGGGCCCACCCTTAGCTACGCCACTGGAGCGTACACAAAGAGGGCTCACCAAAAATGGAAGAAATAGGAAAAATATCAAAGGAAAGGCTACAAAAGCAGGGCTGGCCCAACCATTTGGCAAGACCAGACAACTTCATAGGGCAACAGCAACAGCCAAAGCACAATATGTCCTACTACTACTGTTCATTTCTATAGTGCTACTAGGTTTATGCAGTGCTGTACACATTACATACAGGTAATTCCTCTGTCCCTGGAGGGCTTCCAGTTTAAAGGCATGCAATGAGGTAATGGGGCTTGCTGCACAGCAAATCGGAACTACCGCAGGTCTAACGTTTGGCAATTAAATTTCAATGCGAAGAAATGCAAAGTGATGCACTTAGGGAGTAGAAATCCAAGGGAGGCGTATATGTTAGGCGGGGAGAGTCTGATTGGAACGGACGGGGAGAGGGATCTTGGGGTGATAGTATCCGAGGACCTGAAGGCGACGAAACAGTGTGACAAGGCGGTGGCCATAGCTAGAAGATTGCTAGGCTGTATAGGGAGAGGAGTGACCAGCAGAAGAAAGGAGGTTTTAATGCCCCTGTATAAGACGTTGGTGAGGCCCCACCTGGAGTACTGTGTTCAGTTTTGGAGGCCGTATCTTGCGAAGGATGTCAAAAAAATGGAAGCGGTGCAAAGAAAAGCTACGAGGATGGTATGGGATTTACGTTCCAAGACGTATGAAGAGAGGCTTGCTGACCTGAACATGTATACCCTGGAGGAAA
Organism: Microcaecilia unicolor; assembly: GCF_901765095.1. Classification (NCBI taxonomy): domain Eukaryota; kingdom Metazoa; phylum Chordata; class Amphibia; order Gymnophiona; family Siphonopidae; genus Microcaecilia; species Microcaecilia unicolor. The sequence goes on from NC_044032.1 coordinate 620,674,415, forward strand.
GGAGGAACAGGGGTGATATGATACAGACGTTCAAATATTTGAAAGGTATTAATCCGCAAACGAATCTTTTCCGGAGATGGGAAGGCGGTAGAACGAGAGGACATGAAATGAGATTGAAGGGGGGCAGACTCAGAAAAGATGTCAGGAAGTATTTTTTCACGGAGAGAGTGGTGGATGCTTGGAATGCCCTCCCGCGGGAGGTGGTGGCGATGAAAACAGTAACGGAATTCAAACATGCATGGGATGTGCATAAAGGAATTCTATGCAGAAGGAATGGATCCTTAGAAGCTTAGCTACAATTGGGTGGCAGAGCAGGTGGGGGGAAGAGGGGTTGGTGGTTGGGAGGCGAGGATAGGGGAGGGCAGACTTTTATACGGTCTGTGCCACAGCCGGTGATGGAAGGCGGGACAGGTGGTTGGGAGGCAGGAAAAACTGCTGGGCAGACTTATACGGTCTGTGCCCTGAGAAAGACAGGTACAAATCAAGGTAAGGTATACACATGAGTTTATCTTGGGCAGACTGGATGGACCGTGCAGGTCTTTTTCTGCCGTCATCTACTATGTAGCCTCCGGCTGTAGTTCTGTCCCCAGTGCATGGCATCTCTGGCGCTACCGGTTAGCATGGGAGTCCATACCGCCACCTCAATGGGTGATGGTAAGTGCTTCCCCATAAATGGCTGTGTGATAAGCGCAAGCTTGAACCCAGGATGCCAGGATCAAAGCCTGATGCACTAGCCATTAAGCTACTTCCTCCCCTCCCTGACAGCCACATAAACTCAAAGAAACATCAACGCATGCTTTCACTTGCATTTTTAAAGATGTTTATGTGATCACCAGGATAGTTGAATTTAGTGATCTATATTGGGGAGAGGGGTGGATTTGGCTGCAGGCAAAGGACATGAAGGTTAATTGAAGGGGGGGCCTAGGGCTCTCAACACTCTTGCATTGGCTCTATGCAGAAAGCAACCGATGCAAATATAAATAAAGAGCTAGATTCTACATATGACACCTGAAAATTCCTCGCAAAGAAAACAAAACACCTAGGCGTATTATCTAAAGTAAGCCTAAATTGTATGGTATAGGTTTAAATTTTTGAACAGTATATTGAATACACCAAGCGCCTCTCCACGTGACCAAATTTAGTTGTGGTCATTTATACCACATTTTACTTGGCGTAAGTCCCAATGTCTAAATTAGGTGCAGAATGGGTGTATTATGTAACAAGATACATAGATTTTAGAAATGCCCCGCCCATGGCCATGCCTCCTTTTTAACTATGTGAATTAGAATTTACACACAACACATTATAGAATACGCTTAGCGAGTTGTGCGTGTAACTCAATGCCAATTAATGCTGATAATTGCTTGTTAACATCCCCAATTGACAACGCTGATTAGCTAAACAATTAATTTATGTGCATTGTTATAGAATACGCTTCGATTTCCGTGCGCAAATTAAGGCACACTATATAGAATCCCGGGGAAAGTGCCTGAGTAAAGACATTCTAAAATATCTGAGCAATGCTTCAGAAAAGAAATTGAGAAAGAGAGAGAGAGAGAGAGAGAGAGAGAGAGAATGGCAATTTGGAGAGAAGTAAAAAAAAGAGGTGCCAAAAAGATTGGATGGCACATAGAGAGAGAGAGAGAGATGTGTGGGCAGAAAGAGGACAAAATGTCAAATGGGTCACTGAGAGGAAGGGGAGTCACGCAGGTGGATTTCAGTACTGTGGAACAAGTCAGAAAACAGAGAGAAGACCTGAGTCAGGAGAGACTTCAAAAGATGGCGTAACTGGCAGTAGATCTCCTGGTCAGTATGGAGATTGATTGTGTGCTGGGGCTGACGAGAGGGAAAGAATGCCCAAGTTATATCTCAAACTAAAGGTTAAAAAAATGTCATATTAATAACATCATAATCTGCATCAAGGAACCATGTATAGACATTACAGAGCTAAATTCAAGTCAATACTGCGCAGCAAAGATTGTTACTGTGAGAATCCCACCAAAAAGGACACAGGGCCAGAGAAAAGGGAGAAAAATGATGGCATCTCTTGGGAAAATATATGATCTATCCGCTAAGTTAAGTGAATTTTACTATATGAAATTTTTGGACTTTGAAGTAATATAAAAATGGAGGATAAAAGCTAAAACGTTAAATGCTAAACATTAAATATGTTGGATCAATGACGAATACATGCCCACCATAAAGATAAGTGCCTGGCTCATATATATAGCCTGAATGGTGGTGACATGGAGATCTGATAGATCCATTACACTACTCCCTTGAAATATTTATTGGTAGAGTGTGAATAAAAATTGACAGGAGCTGGGTGACAGAAGATTCTCTTGGGAAAACACATATTGGAGGAAACATAAAATTACCTGCCTGCAGAGAAGACCCTGTTAGAAAAGCATCTGAAAGGTTCAAGATCACCAAAGACAATGAGGAAGGTGCAAAATATCAAACTGAAACGTGCTCATTAACAGAAGATGTTAAATTCTTATGCGTCAATAATAAATTAAAAATAGCATCAGAAGCACAAAACCTGCAGAGAATTGAAGGGTATAGAAGAGAGACATATCAAAATAAAACAATTATGGTAACCCTGAAAATCTGACTGGCTAGATGTGCCTCCAGGAGAGAGCCCTGTTGTGATACAATGTGGAATACTTTGCTGAATGCCTTGTTAAGTATTACTTGTTTTTAGAGTATTATGCAGTTGTGGAGCCCTGCCTCGGGTTAACGGGTTTCTTTTCTAAACTTTTAAGCTACATAATGTTATAGAATTCCCCAGAAAAAAAAAAAACATATAGCTGTGAGTTGTGGTTCTCATTAAGCGTCACAAACAGGTCTGTTTTTTTGAGATATCAGCCATGAATGTTCATCAGAACAAGGCTAAATTGTCTGGCCTGGTTGTGCTGGAAACAAGAACAATTTCTGACTATAGAGGAGCTGGGATGGGAACTTCTGATCGAGAAGAAGGATACTTGAGAGAGAAAGAGAGAGACAGAGAGATTTCTGGACTCAATACGTTTCTGGGTTATAGTTAAAAAATGCTTTGCTAGGCGCAAGGTTTTTCCATGCTACCAGCAAAACAAAAACTGCCCAAAGAGAAGCACAGCCTCAGTATTTTCATTGATTAGATCTATCTCGGGAACTGGTTGTTCTCCAGAGACAGATAGCAGATGCCAGCCAGTGCTTGAGTAGATTTGTGATAATCCCTTAGAAACTGCCTAGGGTTGGGAAGGTAATAGGATACTTATGGTAATGTGAATGTTCTGCCTGCCATGTAGCATTTCATTGACTGTCAACAGTTTTGTTTTGGTTTGATTTGAGGGTGACTTGGGGACACTTCTTTATGAAGAAAATCTTTGAAGTCTATCTATAAATTAGAAAGGGGTCCCCTGTGGTAGGATCATGGTCTCGGAAAAAGAACCTTGCAGCAAGCTCAATCTCTTGCCTAAAGGGATTAGACTAATATTTCTTGGGATTCAGTTTAAGTACTGGATGGAAGTAGAGCTGGACATTAGGACGTAAAAGTGAAGGTTCTCTGGAGAAGCATCAAGATCTCAGAGAGTCAGTATCAGGACAAACAGTAACTTGAAAATAGTTTAGTGGAAAAAAATCACCCATATTACCAAGCAAGCTAAGTATTTATCTACGAAATATTTATCTACTAACATTCTTCCACTACTCATGATGTATTGTAAGCCACTTTGAGCCTGCAAAGAGGTGGGATAAGGTGGGATACAAATGCAACAAATAAATAAATAATAAAATAAATAAGTAATACTCATTTTATTTCTCTTGGACTATTCTCTGAGGAATTTTCTAACTCATAGATCAAGTTAGAAGGGATATGCATGGAAAAGTGTTTACATTAAATCATCTGATCTGATATTAAAGAGACCTTTAAATACCTAAGTGGCATAAACGCACAATAGGTTAGTCTCTTATAGTTGAAAGAAATCTCTGGAATGAGAGGGTATAGGATGAAGGTGAAAGGGGGCAGACTCAGGATTAATCTAAGGAAATACTTCTTTATGGACAGGGTGGTAGATGCATGTTAAGGCCTCCAGGTGGAGGTGGTGGAGATGGAGACTGAATCTGAATTCAAGAAAACACGTGACAAGCCAAGAGAATCTCTAAAGGAAGAGGGAAGAATAGTAGATGGCATGGATAGACCTCCTGATATTCAAAACTATTTAACAGGCCAGAAATGACTCCTGGCCTGTTACATAGGATTTAAGTGCCTAAACATAGATATTCAGCGGGAATTAACCAGTTACCCGCTGAATATCCTGGTTAGTGGCTAGCTGCTAACCAGCTATATTGTGCAACGTGGAGGGGCATAATCGAACGTCGCCGGCGAAATGGATGGCCGGCGATCTATTTTGGTGGCGGCGCAACAGCTGGCCGGAACCGTATTATCGAAAAAGATGACCGGCCATCTTTTTTTTGGGATAATACGGTTTAGCCCGGCCAAATGCCAGAGTTCGCTGGGGTTGAGATCGCAGGTTTTGTTTTTCAGCGATAATGGAAAAAACTGCCGTCCATCTCCAACCCGGCAAAATCCAAGGAATTTGGTCGTGGGAGGAGCCAGCATTTATAGTGCACTGGCCCCCCTCACATGCCAGGACACCAACTGGGCAGGCCTCTAGGACTTGTTGCTGCTGTAGAACCTTGGCACACCAGTTGACACCTGAAGACTAATCTCTTTGAAAAAGTGCTTTATTTGAATAAGCACGTTTACTCACAGTTAACTGCAGATCAGAGGTTGTGCCCCACTGGCAAAGAGTCTCCCTGGTACTGAGATTAGCAGTAGGTCAGAGCTGGCAGAATGGTGTACAATGCCCTCTTTCAGCCACATTCAAGCATAGGCGTAGTTTGACTGTGGGGGGGGGGGGAATGGGAGGAGCATATTAGCATATCATTTGCATATATACATATGCAAATGTATATGCTAATATGGAGGAAGGAATTGAAATTTACAGGCAAAATATCACAGATGCACATTTCAAAAAGCTGACACATTTCAATTTATAAATTATGAATAAAATACTTTTATCTACCTTTGTTGTCTGATCATTTAGTTTTTCTATTCGCTTTGGTCCCAGTGTCTTCTGTTTTATGCAGTGTCTTCTTTCCAGTAGGCTTCCCTCTGCTCCCCACCCTCCCAGTCCCATCCATCTCTTGCTCCTTCCCTCTGCTCCCCACCCCTCCCAGTCCCATCCATCTTTTGCTCCTTCCCTCTGCTCCCCACCCTCCCAGTCCCATCCATCTCTTGCTCCTTCCCTCTGCTCCCCACCCCTCCCATTCCCATCCATCTTCTGTTCATTCCCTCTGCTCACCATCCCTCCGTCCCATCCATCTTCTGCTCCTTCCCTCTGCTGTGCCTGACCTCTCCCAATCCCATCCATCTCCTGGTCCATCCCTCTGCTCCCCACCCCTCCCAGTCCCATCCATCTCTTGCTCCTTCCCTCTGCTCCCCACCCCTCCCAGTACCATCCATCTTCCCTCTGCTCCCCACCCCTCCCAGTTCCATCCATCTTCCTTCTACTGCCCCCCCCCCCCGCGAGGTCCAAGATCGTGACTCCGTTTACCCCCTCTCTTCCTCCCTCCCTCCGGCGCAGGCAACAGTCTTCAGCTTTTTCAGCGTTCCTGGCAGCGGTAGCGATGTACACGCTGCTTTCGGTCTGCCCCGGAAGCCTTCTCTTCAAGTTCCTGTTCCCACCTATGCGGGAACAGGAACTTGAAGAGAAGGCTTTGGGGCAGAGCCGAAGGCAGCGTGTACATCGCTACCGCTGCCAGGAACGCTGAAAAAGACTGCTGCCTGCGCCGGAAGGAGGGAGGAAGAGAGAGGGGTAGACGGACACGCTCCTCTCCGTCCGCTTGGCTTCCCTGCCCTCTCTGTCTGCGTCCCGCCTTTCTCTGACGTCAGAGGAAGGCGGGACGCAGACAGAGAGGGCAGGGAAGCCAAGCAGATGGAGAGGAGCGCGTGCCTGCATGTGTTTTTTTTTAAACTAATGACGCGGCGGCGCCTCGTCGTCATTTGGGGGGGCATTGCCCCCCCTCGCCCCTCCCCAGTCTACGCCTATGCATTCAAGGTAATAACTAAGTTCTCTAACGTGGGTAACACATGAAAGGGATCTAAAACTGGCTGACAAAAATGGCCACTACCTCATGGACTACCGGAAACAAAACTGGACACACTCTGACCCAGTTAGCAGGGGGGAAAGCACCATGGGAGTAGAGCCCACTACCCTACACCCACCACAATGCATTGCTGATGTGACTCTGCAGTGCACCTAACAGAAAAGGTGTCACACTCACCCGAGAGCCACATCACAACCAGGGAAAGGCTGTCAGAGGATAGAACACATTCTGCTGTCATGGAGGTGGGTACGGCATTTGAGGCTGGCATACAGGCTGCCAAAAAAGGTTTTTAGTTTTATTTTTTTAGTGTGGGAGGGGGTTGGTGACCACTGGGGGAGTATGGGGAAGTCATCCCTGATTCCTTCCGGTGGTCATCTGGTGAGTTGGGGCACTTTTGTGAGGCTTGGTCGTGAAAATTAAAGGACCACGTAAACCAGGCGAAATACTGCTGCACGCCGCTTTTTTTTGTTCCATTATCTGCGAAAGCCGGCCACCTGGTAGCCACACCCATGCCCGCCCATGTCCCGCCTTCGCTAAGCCGCCAACACGCCCCCTTGAACTTTCGCCAGCAAGGTGACAGGAAAGCAGCGATGCTGTCAAAAAAGCCGCTTTCGATTATACCGATTTGGCCGCTTTTAAGAAATCACCGGCCATCTCCCGATTTATGTCGGGAAATGGCCGGCGATCACTTTTGAAAATAAGCTGGATAGCCAATTAGACAGGGTTATTCAGCTCCAAACTGGCTATGTTGAGTGGTCAAAATAGGCTGCTTAAATAGCAGGCCTGTCTTTGATCGCTAAAAGGTTAACTGGTTACTGCTGAATATCAGCATAGCTGGTTACTTTTTAGTGGCCAAAATAAACTCAGTTATTCAATGCAAGGCACCAGCTATGGCCCACCATTGAATATCTGAGTTTAATGCCAGCAGTGGACAGCAAGCGCACTCCCCGCCACCCTCTGAATCTCAGGGAGGCCTGATATTCAGCTCTATTTAACTGGCCAGGAACAGCTCCTGGTCGGTTAAATAGGGGGAAGAGTTTATATATGGCACCTAAAAAACCAGCGTGGAAATCAATGCTGACTTAGCATATTCTATAAGTGCGCCTAGATTTAGGTGTCGTATATAGAATAGACTTAGTTGATATCTCAGCACCTAAATCTACACATCACCATTTACACCAGTGAAAACGTGGTGCTCATCCTGGTGCATAGATTTAGGCACGCTGGGCCATAGTCTATAACTATGTGCGTAAATTTCGGAACACCTACGAGGTGGGGGGCACAGTTTAGCCCAATGCCAAACCCCCCCCCCCCCCGCCGCCACTTTCGACTCCCCCACCGCCGCCGACCCTCCCCCGGCACTTTCAACACCCCCCTCCCGCCTCTGACCCTACGAAATGCTACGAAATGCTCATTTTCCCACCCATAACCACACCCTTTTCGCCCATGCATGTTAAAAGTTAGGCGCACTGCATTACAGAATGTGCTTAACGAGTTGCGTATGTAATTTTTTTTTTTTTCAAAAAAAGCTTTATTATCGTACAGAATGTTCAAACAATCCAACAATAACGATGCAAACCTAAAGAACACAACTAACATGAAAAGGAAGAAACTGATTTATTTATTTATTTATTTATTTATTATTTATTTGGTTCACTTGTATCCCACATTTTCCCAGCTTGTGCGGGCTCAATGTGGCTAACAAAGTTACAAGAAAATTACATAATACAGCAGGATATAATAGTTATTTAAAAAGTAACAAATACAATAACGTAAGCAGCTAAATAAGAGAAAACGGACGGGACAACAGGAGCAACAAAAGGGAAGCAGACATAAGGCAAAAAGCAGGTAATCAAACAAAACGGAAATAGGGGTTTAAAGAGTATTGTGGTCTTTGGGATAGGCTTTACTAAACAAATAAGCTGCAGACGCAAAGATAGCATACAAAAAAGATAACTCAGCATAATCCCATCCAAGACATCCCGTATATTTTTAAGTACTCATTAAACAGAACCCCCCTCTATCCCCCCCAACCCCTGGGAATAAGTTAGCATAATGTTGCCACACAGCACAATAAGCGCATCTCAGTGGTCGATGTGAATACTGAGAGCGGGCCTGTTCCCATTGAGCCATCTAGACTCTAGATTCCCGCGAACCCCGTTCCCGTGCAGCTCTCTAATCTAGAGCGAACGCGCATGCCAATGCTGCAGAGACAGCAGGCCTACCGCAGCCCAGTGAGCAAAAATGATCTTCCTGGTCAACACTAAGGCTAAGCGAATGAAATGGCTCTGAGAATCAGAAACTCCTTGCCCCCGTAACGTCGCCCCCATCTTCCAGCAACACCACCCGGTAAAACCCACTCAAACAACATATTCACCACTCGCTCTAAAGAATCAATCACTCCAGCCCCAGAACTCGCGCAACCGTTCACATTCCAGAAAAACTGATGAACAAAGAGTGCCCACAGAGTGACGCCATCTTGCATACTTATCCTCCCAGACATCCATCTGCTTCCCTCAAGCTCACGTAATGTAGGCCCCATGCAACAGTGGACTGGGAAGCTGGGGGAGGTTTTGTCAGCCGAGGAGTTGGCTGCCCATTTTCTGGTGGCCTTCAAAATTACCCCCCAATGCTAAACTACGTGACATACAGTTGAAACTGTTGCAAGGAGGCCTACATTACGCGTAAATTATTGCCAATTAGCGCTCATTAGTGCATGTTAAGAGCTGTTATCAACGCTGATTAGCTTGTTAAGCCAATTAGCTTAAGCACGTTGTTATAGAATACGCTTGGATTTTGGCACTGATCTCTAGGCACGCTATATAAAATCCGAGAGATAGGGGGAGATTTTATATCAGGGGCGTAGCCAGACTTCGCTGGGAGGGGGTCCAGAGCACGAGGTGGGGGGCACAGTTTAGCCCGCTGCCGACCCCCCCCCCCTGCCACTTTCAACTCCCCCACCGCCGCCGACCCTCCCCCTTCACTGCCACCAGGTACCTTTGCTGGTGGGGCCAAAGTCTTCTTCAGCGCCGGTCTCCGGCGCGTTCGCTGATCTGTTTTTGTGAGTCCTGACTCCTGACGTCTTGCAAGTGTGCACACAGGACATCAGGAGTCAGGACTCACAGAAACAGATCAGCGAACGCGCCGGAGACCGGCACTGAAGAAGACTTCGGTTGGCGGGGGTTAGGGACCCCCGCCAGCAAAGGTACCTGGTGGCGGCGGCGGTGGAGGGTTCATGGCGGTGGGAGGGGGCGGTCGTAAATGGCGGGGGAGGGTTGGCGGCCAAAGCTAAATCTGTGGGGGCCCATGCCCCTGTGGCCCCACCTAGCTACGCCCCTGTTCTATATATGATGCCTAAAATATTAGAGCGGAAATCAATGCCAACTAAGTGTATTCTATAAGCAGTGCCTAGATTTAGGCGCAGTATATGGAATGGCAGACCACACAACACCTTTTGGGTTTGTACATTGCTTAAGGACAGCCATCATACAGTGCAGGAGCTTGCCAAGGCCAACTTACAACAATTGAAATGTGCTTGTCAGTGTAAATATATATGATTTTGGTGGATGTACATCAGAAAAAGGATGGGCAGTTGAGCCAGAGAAATATTGGGCATAGAGGATGCTTTGTAGCATGTACATAACTCTGGGAAATTTGGCAGAACTACACCCGAATTTTTGGAAAGGAGGAGAGGTGAATGGAGTATCAATGAAGACTGCTTTTCCTTTACAGCCCGTATATTTTAAGCACCTAGAAAATATCAGGAAAATTGAATTGAACTTCTTTTTTTTTTCTATAAGAAACCATACATAAACTTGCCCACTTGAATATTCTACAAATTTGGCTACGGGTCACAGGCACCGTGGAATAGGAGAGACTGGACCTCTATCCTGCTTCCCACTAAACACCAGGGACATCCAGTAAGAGCCAGGGGCTGGTGTCGAGCATGTGGGGGGGGGGGGGGGTAAGGTGATTATCTGGGGCCAGGGGTTGCCATGCGAGGAGAGGGGGGATTGGAGGCATAGCCATGCTGGGGGGGGGGGGGAGAATCAGAGGCTACATGGCAAGCTTTATTGTAGAAAGTCATTAGCATCATATCTATGTTGTTCTAATGATCTAATGCGTGCTTATTAGATGTTTCATTAATATTATTTAAAAATTCAATAAATATCAGCAATAAATAGATTAAAAAATAGCTGTATTAAAATGTAGTATGCTATTGTTCAATTGAATTAAAATACCAATTTTTAAAGTGAAAATGGATTTTTCATTCCATGACAAAAATATGCATTCAAGACCTGCAACTATGTTTCTTTCTCACATTCAGAAAATGTATCAACTTTCAATCAATGAATTTTCATCTAACTGATACCCTCAACACAACAAATCAGATAAGTAGTACAAATAATTACTTTCTCTGTTACTCAGAATTTACTTTAACGATAACATTTTAACAAGAAAATTGATTCTTTGTGTTAATTGTTTTCTTTCAGGGCTCGAACCTTCTCCACCTAGTTCTGAAGATATGCCCACACCTCCAGGCAAGTATCTAACTATAGGTGTAGAGTCTCTGAGACGCTGTAGACGGTTGTACTTAGCTGCTTTTTGGTTGGTCTTTCCTCTCTGTTATTTGGATCTCAGTGCTGTTAAATGTGTATATTTTTGATTCTATTTCATGGTAGTCCTTTATTAGGTTTTAATTTGCTCTTTCAAGTTTGAAAGGTATTAATCCGCAAACGAACCTTTTCCAGAGATGCGAAGGCGGTAGAACGAGAGGACATGAAATGAGATTGAAGGGAAGCAGACTCAAAAAAAATGTCAGGAAGTATTTTTTCACGGAGAGAGTGGTGGATGCTTGGAATGCCCTCCCGCGGGAGGTGATGGAAATGAAAAGGGTAACAGAATTCAAACATGCGTGGGATAAACATAAAGGAATCCTGTTCAGAAGGAATGGATCCTCAGGAGCTTAGCCGAGATTGGGTGGCAGAGCCGATGGTGGGAGGCGGGGATAGTGGTTGGGAGGCGGGGATAGTGCTGGGCAGACTTATACAGTCTATGCCAGAGCCTGTGGTGGGAGGCGGGACTGGTGGGTGGGAGGCGGGGATAGTGCTGGGCAGACTTATACAGTCTGTGCCAGAGCCAGTGGTGGGAGGCGGGGCTGGTGGTTGGGAGGCGGGGATAGTGCTGGGCAGACTTATACGGTCTGTGCCAGAGCCGGTGGTGGGAGGCGGGACTGGTGGTTGGGAGGCGGGGATAGTGCTGGGCAGACTTATACAGTCTGGGCCCTGAAGCGGACATGTACAAATCAAAGTAGGGTATACACAAAAAGTAGCACATATGAGTTTATCTTGTTGGGCAGACTGGATGGACTGTGCAGGTCTTTTTCTGCCATCATCTACTATGTTACTATGTAAGTTCACCTAATTTATTGTATTTATGTTTATATTTTGTCGTTTTTACTATTGTTATGCTGTTAACAAAACTGTAAGTTTTACGTTTAAACTGTACCTGCTGTACACCGCCTTGGGTGAATCATAAAGGCGGTTTATAAATCCCAATAAATAAATAAATTGCAATGCAGGGGGAGGAATCAGAGAGCTTTTGATTCCATGGGGTGGATCATAGGGTTTATGATTGCAGGAGGAACAGGGAATTGGAGGGGTCATGACGGCGGGGTTGATCAGAATAGGGAGTTTGCTCTTGGCTTTTGCATCTGCCCTTCCAGTGCACACTTATGTGGGCCTCGGGGTAGTTATAAATGCCGATGTGGATATTGTACATATTCATGTGTATTACCTTGCAAAATGGGGAATGCATGTTGGTATGTTTGGCCCACCCTAACCACGCCCCCTTGGTATTTAGATTTTGTTAGCCTCCTCCGGTGTAAATAGCCCCCTTCTAAAATGGCTTTACATGTTGACATGCTCCTACAATAAAGGCCATAGTAAAAACATCCATAGATGGCTATTCATTAACATCTATATAACATTTCTGTTGGTGGGTCTAATAAAATACATAGGGGCCCTTTTACTAAGGTGCGTTGGCACCTACACGTATCAAACGCGTGATAGTTTGGAACTACCGCCTGGCTACTGCGTGCCCTGGGCGGTAATTTTATTTTTTACGCGCGCCCGATATGTGCGGCAGAAAATATTTTTTATTTTTCTACCATGTGGCGCTAACCAGGTGGTAATTGGCAGTGTATGCGCGCTGACGATTGCCGCCCGGTTAATGCGTGAGACCTTACCGCTAAGTCAATGGGTGGCGGTAAGGCTTCAGGCCCAATATGGACACACGCTGATTTTAGTTTTGCCGCACGTCCATTTTCGGCAAAAATAAAAAGGTCTTTTTTGCAGGTGCGCTGAAAAATGGAACTGCACATGTCCAATGCACACGTCAACACCAGTGCAGGCCATTTTTCGGCACACATTAGTAAAAGGATCTCATAGTATCAAAAGTATCTTATGTTTCCTGGGACTTTTGTGGTAGAAAACATTTTAATTTCATCTGGAACAAACACTAGCAAACACTACTAACAGGTGAAGACATTCAGGTTTATTTTCGAAAGAGAAGGGCACCCATCTTCCGATACAAATCGGGAGATGGGCATCCTTCTCACAAGGTCGCCCAAATTGACATAATCGAAAGCCCATTTTGGACGCCCTCAACTGCTTTCCATCGTAGGGACAACCAAAGTTCACAGGGGCAGTTCACAGGGGCATGTCGGCAGTGTAGCAATGGCGGGACTGGGGCGTGCTTAGGAGATGGGCGTCCTCGGCCGATAATGGAAAAAAGAAGGGCATCCCTGACGATCACTTGGCTGACTTTACTTGGTCCATTTGTTTTCACGACCAAGCATCAAAAAGGTGCCTGAACTAACCAGATGACCACTGGAGGGAATCGGGGATGACCTCCCCTTACTTCCCCAGTGGTCACTAACCCCCTCCCACCTGGAACCTTTTTCTGAAGTCCACTGCAGTGCCCCTAGGGTTCCCGGTTGGTGTCCTGGCATGTCAGGGGGACCAGTGCACTACGAATGCTGGCTTCTCCCACAACCAAATGGCTTGGATTTGGTCGTTTTTGAGATGGGCGTCCTCGGTTTCCATTATCGCCGAAAACCGGGGACGACCATCTCAAAAATTACCTAAGGACGACCATTTCTAAGGTTGACCTAAATTTCATGATTTGGGCATCCCTGACCGTATTATCAAGATGAAAGATGGACGTCCATCTTGTTTCAATAATATGGGTTGCCTTGCCCCTTTATGGGGCTGTCCTGTGAGGACGCCCTCATGATGGGAAGGGAAATGGGACTATATACCGCCTTTCTGAGGTTTTTGTAACTACATTCAACGCGGTTTATATATATTCAGGTACTTATTTCGTACCAGGGGCAATGGAGGGTTAAGTGACTTGCCCAGAGTCACAAGGAGCTGCAGTGGGAATCGAACTCAGTTCCCCAGGATCAAAGTCCACTGCACTAACCACTAGGCTACTCCTCCACTCCCTGGGCGCTCTATTTGATTATGCCCCTCATTGTCACCTATAGTATACACACAAGGTTTTGGTGTTCTTTGCTTCTGCCTGTCAGAGCCATACCGTCTGTGGACTAAGCATTGCCGAAACTGAGAACATCCCCTTTGAAAAGCAACACATCCCTTTAAAATTTTGAAACACACTGGTGTCACCCCACATTATTGCAAATAGCTGTACCAAGCAAGACGATGTGATAAGACTGGGTAGGTGGAAATGCAGGGTGACACAGCTTGTCATCAACGTGCTGCACTTTATTCACATCAACGGCCTTTCCTGTGCCAGAAGGATGCACATCTTTATTTACAGCTGATCTGAATGACTGCATTCCCTGACGGGTTCCATTTGCAGTTAATTTAATAGTAGGGCGGTTTTTAATTCCCATATTCATTCCGGTGAGTTCCAGTAAACTAATCAGTCACTCATAATATAACATAGGTTTTCTTTCCAGCCTTTAGTAAGTGTATTTTACATTAATCTTGTATTAATTGAGTTCCCCTGAGGCACAGAACTAGTTGCTGGGTTTTTGCAGCTCTCCTCTGCTATTCAGCCTTCTGCACGCAGCATACAGAAACTCAATATCTTTACCGCGTTTGCATCCATTTGGCTTCGGTGTGGTGAGTCCCCCACATGCTAGTATTTGTCATCTGGAAACGGTCTTGGTAATATATGCAGGTAGCAGGGATGGGCTGAATGATATAGGAAATAACTTCCAATTATAACTCTTCTCAATTGCTCACAATGTCCAACGTATTTACTTTGAATAACAAAAGTTCCACACCACTGATATCTGGGAGGGGGGCCTCAGAACCCTATCTCCACCCATTCTTAGTTTATAGGTGGCAGGATTTATAATTGTAATTACGTCACTGGCATAAAAAAAATTCCCCAGTTCAATCATTAGAAATCTGTGTAGTTTTAATCCACCGGTTACCCTTTTTTTTTTTTTTTAGTTCAATCCGTTTTTTATTGATTTTATAACATATTGTAAATTTAGTACCAATGACAATAACAGTTAACAGAAAGGTCAATGTACTCTGACTATATATATATACATATATGTATATTCGTATGAAGTATGCATGCATATCAGATGTTATAGTATTAATGCCAATGTTTGAAAAGTACCTGTGCATTAATTACTTAGCTGGATGAATATTTAATCACCGGAGACCAAATTTTATTATATGCCATAAAGGAACCACATTTCTCTGCTGCTACTTTTTCGTATTTAGCTGTTAGACATACTGAGTTGTGACCGTGACATTTTAAATTTTAAAAAAATGAAGAAATTTAGCTTTCAATAACAAGTGCTGTCAATACTCTGCTGCTGACCCCACCGACTCTGGCCAGAGTTTCGCTCGTGGCTGTTTCAAGGTGTAATGGATCATATCAGCATTTCCCACACTATCTTCTTAGCATCACTATGGAAATATCAATAACAAATCCTATATCGGTGCAAGCCATTACGATATGAAAATGAGCAGAAAAACAAAACACATTTCCCCCTAATTCTGTAAAAGTCACCAACAATTGTGTGCACAAATTTGGGCGCACGCCCAATTTGCATGCATAATTTAATTGAATAATAGTGCCCATAATTGACTTTTTAACAACCAATTATGGGCACTAATTAGATTTAATTGGAACTTACATGTGTAAATTTAAAGGTGCGGGATCCACGCCTAAAATTTTACGTACAAGCAAAAAAAGGGCACGGAAATGGGTCATTCCTAGCATTTGCGTGTGTTGTTATAAGGGATATGCACCTAATTTAGACGCGTAAATTTGCACCACATTTCAGTTGATGCAAATGGCCGTGCCTAAAGTTAGGCATCAGTCCCGGTTGTAAGCTCTATTCTATAAACCATGCCTAACTTTAAACGTGGCTTACAGAATAGTGCTTTTTTCAGCACCGGTTTTTTTTTTAGGCACTGTATATATAATTTAGCCCTTTGTGCACTTTGCTATCCCCTGAATTCTGTATATGGTGCTGAGATTTCAGTGCTGAAATTTGTGCATAGATAAAAGATCTGTATACATATTAATTAGTTTACAAGCCAATTGATTGCAATTAATTAATTGGCAATAATTGAAATTTGTGTGCACATCTTGACACACTCTGCTGTACAATCCTATGCGTCTACAGAGTAGGGTTAAATGGTCAGTATTCTCAATGGAGAAGGATAGATAGTGGGGTTCCCCAGGGGTCTGTGCTGGGATCGCTGTTTTTTAACATATTTGTAAATTACCTAGAGATGGGAGTAATTAGTGAGGTAATTAAATTTGCTCACAACACAAAGTTATTCAAAGTTGTTAAATCACGAGAGGATTGTGAAAAATTACAAGAGGACCTTACAAGACTGGGAGACTGGACGTCTAAATGGCAGATGACGTTTAATGTAAGCAAGTGCAAAGTGATGCATGTGGGAAAGTGCAACTCAAACTATAGCAACATAATGCAAGGTTCCAAGTTAGGAGTCACAGACCAAGAAAGGGATCTAGGTGTCGTCTTTGATGATACATTGAAACCTTCTGCTCAGTGTGCTGTGGCAGCTAAGAAAGCAAATAGAATGTTAGGTATTATTAGGAAAGGAATGGAAAACAAAAATGAGCACGTTCTAATGCCTTTGTATCGCTCCATGGTGCGACTGCACCTCGAATATTGTGTTCAATTCTGGTCACCGCATCTCAAAAAAGATATAATAAAATTAGAAAAGGTGCAGAGAAGGGCGGCAAAAATGATAAAGGGGATGAGACAACTTCCTTATGAGGAAAGGCAAAAGTGGCTAGGGTTCTTCAGCTTAGAGAAAAGACGGCTGAAGGGAGATATGATAGAGGTCTATAAAATAATGAGTGGAGTGGAATGGGTAGATAGGAAGCGTCTGTTTACTCTTTTCAAAAATACTAGGACTAGGGGGCATGCAATGAAGCTACAAAGTAGTAAATTTTAAATTAATCAGAGAAAATATTTCTTCACTCAACATGTAATGAAACTCTGGAATTTCTTGCCAGAGAATGTGGTAAAGGCGGTTAGCTTAGCGGGGTCTAAAAAAGGTTTGGACGGCTTCCTAAAACTATGGAACACATAGAGGTGTATTTTTAAAGTATTTAGAATTACAAAGTTCCATGGAGGGGCATAATTGAACGGCGCTGGCCATCTATGTGGGCAGCCATCTATATGGCTGGTGCCGCAAAAGGCAGTCCCGAACTGTATTATCGAAAAAGATGGCCAGCCATCTTTTGTTTCAGTCATATGGTTGGGGCTGGCCAAATGTCAGAGATGGCTGGGTTTGAGATGGCCGGCATCGTTTTTCGCCGATAATGGAAACCGAGGCCAGCCTTCTCAAACCCGACCAAATCAAAGACATTTGGTCATGGGGGAAGCCAACATTTGTAGTGCACTGGTCCCCCTCACATGCCAGGACACCAACCGGGCACCCTAGGGGGCACTTCTAAAAATTAAAAATAAAAATAGCTCCCAGGTGCATGGCTCCCTTACCTTAGGTTCTGAGCCCCCCAAATTCCACTCCCCACAACTCTACACCATTACCATAGCCCTTATGGGTGAAGGGGGGCACCTACATGTGGGTACAGTGGGTTTTGGGGGGCAGGGTTGGAGGGCTCCCATTTACCACCACAAGTGTAACAGGTAGGGGGGGTGGGTTTGGGTCCACCTTCCTGAAGTGCACTGCACTCACTAAAACTGCTCCAGGGACCTGCATACTACTGTCAGGGAGCTGGGTATGACATTTCAGACTGGCATAGAGGCTGGCAAAAATTTGTTTTTTTGGGGTGGGAGGGGGTTGGTGACCACTGGGGGAGTAAGGGGAGGTGATCCCCAATTCCCTCCGGTGGTCATCTGGTCAATTGGGGCACTTTTTTGGTCCAATTGAAGCCGGTGAAATGCTTCTCAGAGTCGGCCTTCTTTTTTCCATTATCAGCTGAAGCCGGCCATGTCTTAACAAAGCCCCCATCCCACCTCCGTCCCACTTCCCATACCCTTCCGAAATGTCCCCTTTAATTTTGGCCAGCTCTGCAACGGAAAGCAGTTGGAGCCGGCCAAAATCGGCTTTCCATTATACCGATTTCGCCGGCTTCAGGAGATGGCCGGCCATCTCCCGATTTGTGTAGGAAGATGGCCGGCGATCTCCTTCAAAAATAAGCTGGATAGTAACCTAAGTGCTTTGAAAACGAGCCCCATAGACAAATATGGTTTAATGGGACAAAGCATGGGTTCAGCCAAGGGAAGACCTGCCTCCCTAATTTGCTTCATTTTTTTGAAGGTGTAAATAAATATGTGGATAAAGGTGAGCCGATTGATGTAGTGTATCTAGACTTTCAGAAAGTTCCTGAGAAAATTAAACAGTCATGGGATAGGAGGAGAAGAAATGTGTCCATAAAGTAGAAAGGAGAACCTTTAGATTAGGGAGTTTCTACAGCAGTGGTGTGATGAAGAATGTGGGGCAATGGAAGAGGCGACAAAGATGGCTCCTGGAGTCAGATGGGAGGAGTAAGAGATATCATCTAAGGAGCTTGTAAGGCTCCAGGGAGCAGAAGGCAGCTGTGGGCTGAGCTCCAAGTCTCCAGATAAAGAGAATGCAACTTCTCTATTCCCTCCATGGAGATTAGGGGCTCACTTTGACTATCTAAGAAGGTTCAATGAGTTCCAGCAGGGATTCAACATTTTAATGGGTTCAGAAGGTGCTTGGTTTACTTCCCTGGGACAAAGAAGCTGTGCTAAGTGAAACCAGGATAGCAACTGAAAGATTTCTTATTCTTTGTGGGAAAAAATAATTCAGAGGATCCCAAGAAGGGCTATATTGAGGCAGAGGTCCCAAAGAAAGCCCAGTGAGTCCAAGTAGTGCTACAGCAACATTCAAGTAGCCTGGTTAAACTACACTCACTAGAATCCTCTCTATATCTCACAAGGTGGAAGTGGAATCACAAAACTCAAAACCCAAGTAACATCCAACAAATGACCCACTAAATTCTTAAATGAGTGTATGTGAAAAACTTTGCATGTCTTGTGATAAAGAAGGAAAAGCCTCAAGGAGCTCCTGATCCCAAAGGTCTAGCGGGCTACTGGCGATCAATATGACCTAACAAATGGTGAATAAGATCTGTCCTCATCATAGGCTCAAAAACCTTCTTATTTAAGACATTCAAAAATAAGTCCAAAACCACTGTTAAGTGCCTTCAAAGCAAATCATTCAATTATTCTACTCAAGATTCAGGCTTGTATTTAACATATACACAGTCCCTAGGCCAGGAGTAGATATTTTATAGCACTTAACTGGAACTGCTGTTACAGAATTTGTGCTCAGCGTTCTTTAATCTGGCATCTATCTTTAGAAAACTCCTGACTTGGAATGATATCCTGACGGTAAGCAGCCAAGTTTGATATGGAATGATTAAAAAGAGTTAGATTGATTAGTACAAATAAGCCACTACCTATTCTTGCATTTGTATGTCTATATACATATTATATAATTTAGGTATTGGTTCCTCCTGAAGAAGGAAATTCCTGAAATATGGTCTCGCATAGAGGACCAGGGCAAGATACAGAGAACCCGGTGGATTTAAAAGGACTTTTTAGCCGCAGTGGATATTTTCACACAAGGGACCTCGGTAGCCTTTCCCTGGCTGAAATGATCCTCATGGACACGGTTCTTAAGAGGTTTCCATAATATGTGAACTGTTACTTAAAGACTCTGTGGGCACTAGTGTACACTGGAGTGTAGTGACTGAATACAATCACGGAGATTTGGATATAGCAAAGACTGAAACATGTTTCTTTGAGTTTATGCATTTGGTATAAGCAAATGAAAGTCTTTGTATTAAGTGACTAGAAGTGATAAAGTGATTAGAATACTGAAGAGAACTGTGTGTTATGAGTGGAAGCGGCGAGTGACTGTGAGTGCCGAGGACTGATGTAAGATATAGGTATATGTGATTTAATAAATAAGTTGAAGAAATTAATGAAGTAAGGAGTACTTTATGTATGAAGTATCTATCTTTAGGCACCATTTACTTAGGGCTTAGATTTACTAAAGAGTATTACTGCATTAGCATGTCCTAATTCTGTCAATGGACAGCGATGTTTAGCTGAGATGCCTTCGTTTTTCCTTTACCACTTGGACCCTGAAGCAGCATTGCTCAATTAAGCTGGAGCGAAACGCTGGCCACCGTCGGTCCGGGGGATTGCCTAGCGCGAGATATGTGTCTGCAGGATAGACAACTGTATTTAAGCTAAGTACTTTATTTTGAAGCTTTGAGCTGAGTTGAGCAAGTTATGCACCTGTAGAATAGTCAACTACATTACTCTGAAGCTTGAAGCTGAGTATATGTTTGGAAATATTAATCTTTTCACGTTTTTGCATTTTTTGAAGTTGAATATGGAAGGATACAAGAAGGTTTTTTAGCTGATGATGAGGAACAGATCATATTGACCAAAGTATAGGTCATTTTGATTGACCGTAGCTCTTTAGACCCATTAGTCAGGAGCTCCTTGAGGCTTTTTCCTTCCATTAAATATAACGTGCTTTGCTTTCACATACACTTGTTTGCCATTCTTGTGGGTCACTTGTGTTGTTTGTATTTAAGATTTCTAATTCTGTCAACTTAAATAGGCCTCATTGTATAAATTGGGACCTGTGGTAAAAAACACATATTAATGCATGTTATTGAGCAGTAAATAAATCCTAGTGAATAAATAAAGTGGTCGGGCCTTTGAGTAACTCTAGTCCTTAGTGAGCTGAATGTTAATGCTGCAAATCAACCCAGCTATGTTGAACTTTCATAGTATATCTATTGGCGTCAGAAACTTGAGTGCAACTTGTTCTGTTTCTCCTCGCAAGCATATTATTCCTCTCCAGTCTAAACTCTAAATAAACATTAAAACAAAATGAAACCTTCAAGGATGTGTTTTGCCTTGAGCATCATATTTAATTGACTGTTTTAAATGGGTATCATGTATGATACTGCATACTGAACATTTTGTTATGTACTTTAATTCTCTCTTGTCTTACTATCCACGCTTCATTTAATATATTAGATTGTGCAACTCATGAGCCCTCAAAAATAAAATGCCCACAGATAGCATGTCAACAATTCATTTAAGTGATACGAGGCTTTAAAAAAAATAAAGTCAATTGATTAGCCAAAAGGCATATATTTAATTAAACCTTGAGAGAGTACAACAGTATATAAATTCTCCACTCAGGTTCACCCAGGTCTTTACATTGAATAAAATGGAGTCTAGTCTCATAGCATATCATCATATGTGCAAGCAGTGCCTGGCTTCTTCTGGAGATTTTGTTTTCCGTGTCATCTATTTGCTTTCAGATCTGTATTTAGGCATGAGTAACTTGTGAAGTATTGCCTGATGGTGAAACTGGCAAAAGGCCATTGTGCTATACAGTGGGATTTTTTTTTTTTTAGAAGGGGTGTTGGTATGGAAAAACACACACACACAAAAACCCCTGGAAATGCACAAAAGCATTATCATCCCAGCATGCTATATTTTCTCTCACAAACACCTCTTCTAGTTTCAAGTTTCAGCTTCAAGTTTATTCGTCTCTTGATATATGAGCACGTATCACCATATTGTAGGAAATTACAGTGGTTGCCTGTGTAGGAGAGAATTAAGTTTAAAGTGGTGACAGTAATTCTACTACTACTATAAATCATTTCTATAGCGCTACCAGTCATACGCAGCGCTTCACAAATGAACATGAAGAAAAGACAGTCCCTGCTCAAAAAGAGCTTACAATCTAAATCAGGACAGACAGACAGGACCAATAAGGAGAAGGGTAAGACAGACAGAAGGACACATAGGGAAAGGGACTATTGAAGAGAGGAAGACAAGATAAAGGTTACGAGCAAGTGACAAGAGTTTGCATCAGGAGCAGTGTTCCCTTTAAGGAGTGGCCTGCTGCATGCAATTTTTTTTTCGAGTGCGCGCCGAAGACAGCCCAACAGTCCAAAAAAAGTGGAGGATCTGAGGAATAGGGTGGGGGTCCCGGTTTACTAAGCAGCGCTAGTGGCTGTCCATGCGCCGGTGCTGACACGGCCCATTCACTTTGAATGGGCTGTATCGGCACTTGTGCAAAACAGCCACTAGCGCAGCCTCGTAATCAGACCCCTTAATGTTAATTATTAAAATGTTTATTTCTGCTCATAATTTCACTGAATGTTCAAACAGTTTCTCTTCTGACTTTCTGTCTTCATAAGCTATAAACCGTATCAACACTAACAGCCTGTTCAGAAGTTAAAAACAATTTAATTCTCGTCAAGTTTTCCAATTGAATCTAAAATCATAAAAAATTAAATAACATGTAAATACATTAAAAGTGACCAGAAATATACACAAACATTTTTAGAACCACATACAAAAACAAATTGTAAAACATATGTAAATTAAAAAGCTAAGAATACATGGATACTAAAGATTTGTTACAAATGTCTTAAAAGTGATATTGGAAACCGCAAACTTCAATAATGAAAACACTAGGAAAACATCACTTACAAAGAGTGTACCTCAGTGCCAGATGCTGAAATGAGATATGGGCTAGTGCTGGTTCAAATATTTTCATACACTCCTCCTTAAAAGGAGCAATCCCTCAAATTGCATGTCCGAGGTCTGGAGTTGCCGTAGTATGACGGATGCTTTTCGGCGGAGCAGTCTGCTCTCATATTTAAATAGTATTTGCATGTGTGTGTGTGACCCGCATGTAACGGCACTGTGAAGAAGTTGTCTTGGGAACAAAAAAATACATTGTGGAGGCGCATCCATGGCACCCGCAGTTTTGAAAAAAGCTACACGCAGCATGAAAGTCGGTGTGGAACCCCACAAGAAGAAACTTTCACACCCCAGTTGGTTTATTGCTTATATGTACTATGCTTATATGGAGTACTGCGTGCAGTTCTGGAGACCGCACCTACGGAAAGATATAAACAGGATGGAGTCGGTCCAGAGGGCGGCTACGAAATTAGTAAGTGGACTTGAATGCAAAAATTATATGGACAGGCTTATGAACCTCAACATGTATATGCTGGGAGAGAGGAGACATGATAGAAACGTTTAAATATCTCAAGGGCATTTATGTACAGGAAGCGAGCCTTTTCCAAATGAAGGAGAGCTCTGGAATGAGGGGGCATATGACAAAGTTAAGAGGGAATAGGCTTAGGAGTAACCTAAGGAAGTATTATTTCACAGAGAGGGTGGTGGAGGCGTGGAATGACCTCCTGGTGGAGGTGGTGGAGTCGAGGGCTGTTCCAGAATTTAAAAAGGCATGGGATAAGCACGTGGGATCGCTTAGGAACAGGAAGAATTAGGGGTTACAGAGGATGGACAGACTGGATGGGTCATATGGCCTTTATCTGCCGCCATGTTTCTATGTGCATGTATGAAAGCTGTGTGTAGCAGTGGAATGCTGTGGAGGCGTGTCCATAGCATACGCAGGTTTGGTTCTGTGCATAGCATCTACGCTTAGCGAGTGACTGTTCTACGCATGCACCAGAGCTTTCCCTAATGAGCTGCTTTTTGTAATTGTGAGCAGCTCATTTGCATAACATTTCCTTTGCGCATAGCTTGCTATTTCAAACTCGGTAACTTTTACTGTGGATTTAAACGTCCACGTATTTTATGGGGACATTTGTGCATTGGTGCCTAAGCCTGTGAAGTAACAGAGCTGACTACAACCCTTTTGGTGTATATAAAGTACTTTTGACTTTTACCTGCAACCTGTGTGTGTGTGTCTGTCACATTTGTGTGAGGTCCTGCAGCCAACCGTTAGCCACACTGCCAGAATTTCCTTTAGGGAAGCTGGTAAGACAGTTTGGTCCGTCATTTTATACTTATGCAGGCCATATCCAGTTTTTGTTACTTATGTATGGGGATGGTCAAATGTAACAAGTAATTTTCTCTATATGGATGGATACAATGGGTTCTTGGATTTTAACAAGTAGACTAATTTGGAATATATCAAAATGTGCAGTATTATATTTTGGCGATCTTGATTGGCAAGGGGGTGTATTTACAAGTGGGAGATAGAGATCTATCTCACAGGTTATTAAAGTGGAGTGGCGGAGTGGCCTAGTGGTTAGAGTGGCCTAGTGGTTAGAGCACCTGTCTTGCAATCCAGAGGTGGCCGCTTCAAATCCCACTGCTGCTCCTTGTGATCTTGGGCAAGTCACTTAACCCTCCATTACCTCAGGTACAAACTTAGATTGTGAGCCCTCCTGGGAGAGAGAAATATCCAGTGTACCTGAATGAAACTCACCTTGAGCTACTCCTGAAAAAGGTGTGAGCAAAATCTAAATAAATAAATAACAAGTAGACTAATTTGGAATATATCAAAGTGTGCAGTACTACATTTTGGAGACCTTGATTGGCAAGGGGTGTATTTACAAGTGGTAGATAGAGATCTATCTCGCATGTCATTAAAGGTTTTGGGAGTTATTCTGGAGAGGGATGGAACTGGATGAATGTCAAACACATTATAGGCTGAGTTTGATAGAAAAAAATAGGTCCTTTCTTGAATCTGGCTTTATTTAGATTTCTAGTTCAAGCAAAGATTATCTGTTCCCTTGAGGGGATGCAGAAGAAGGAATCATCTAGTACTGTTATTAATCAAAGAGTGCTATATATTTAAATTATTAACCTTGATTTTTAAACTACTTCTTTGGCTCGGTTTTTGAGGGGCTCATTAACTAGCAGTACTGGAAAGGAAACTGAAGGTAGGAGGTTTAAATGAATGTACCAGACTGTCCTGCAATCACCAATGCAATTGGGCAATGCTTTACTGTAGTAATGGAAACTCAGTAAATCAAAATTCACACTATGTACCAGAATGAGTATATCTTAATACACCATCAGTATTATAAATCCTTATGTGAGTGCCCAGAACATTAACATAATATTACAGTATTGGAGAAGCTCTCATAATATGCCACTGAACACCAGCATTAAAGCCCTCTAAGGGGCTGCTGTATAACTCAAATCATAGAGCTACTCCCTTGCACTGAGTGTGCAAAGTTTCCAAAGTGCAAAAATGTGTTGCTAATATAAGCATTCAATCCACAATTTCAAAAATATACATTTGCTATTTTGTATATATGCATCAACAATATCCCAAAGAAATTATTAGCAGGAACTAATCTTTGATCCAGCTGTAATCATAAATGTGCTGAAAACTGTGCCACCTCAGAGCCCGACTTGACGAGTTTTGTCTCACGACTGCTTTGGAGGTTGAGGACAGACCACCGCTTCCAAAAGGCATTGAAGATAAGTTCTTGCTAGTGCTTTCAAAACCATATATTTGCAGTTTTGTAACAATATCCCAAATAAAATGCTAGCAGGAACTTATCGTCAATGCCTTTTGGAAGTGGCGGTCTGTTCTCAACCCCCAAAACAGTCGTGAGACGGAACTCATCATGTCGGGCTCTGGGGACAGCACAGTTTTCAGCACATTTATGATTACAGCTGGTGTGATAAGGCTAGTAACCGTGGACCCAAACAGAAGCAGCTAATCCACGAACTACAATCCCCAGAATCCCTTGTGAGAAGGAGAGAGAAGGGTAGACCTAAAAGGGCGGAAGGGATTTCTAACACCAGCAGGGGGTGAGGTAGCTCAGTGCAAGGTGGGCCAGTTACTCCTTTCCCCACTAGAAGGAGAAGAAGAGAAGAAGTCCAGTTCCCTTGGCTGCGAAAGCCAAGTATATAATTCCCCCCAGCTGTGAGAAGGGAGGGGCAGATTTCCTGGAAGCTCCCAGCAACTAGGGGGGAGAGGAGACTTACTCAGAGAAGGAAGCCTTGGAGTACGTGGAGGAGGGAAAGGATCTGCCTCTAGAACTTCCCTGCCTAGAAGAGCCAACTACCATGGATTGGGAGAATACAAATGCAGACCTTGCCAGCATATAAAGGCAGTGTGGGAGGCCACAGATGTTGGAAGCTGTGAAGTGGGAGGTGAACTGCCAGCCTTGCTCGCTGCAGAGCACCTTAAGTGCAAAGAAGAAAGAAAGGCGAAGTAATTATTGTTTTTCTTTTGAAGAGATTTTCTGTGTGAGATTGGTGGAACTGTTTATAACAGAGAAAAGAGGGCAGAACTGTTAATAAGCCCTTCTTTCCCGCCTGGCCTTTTTGGGAGCATTAGAACGGAACTTTGACTGTGCTTTTTGAACTGGGTCTGAGTTGTGGGGAACAACATCTTGAATGTGCTTTGTGGAACTGAGCCTTAATTAAAACTTTTTGTACTAAGGCTAAAAAGTGGTGAATTGCTCAGGATGCCTGTGCACTGAACAGAACTTCCGGCTATAACCCTGGAGTGGAATTGGAGGACCCCTTTACACTGGATCAAAGATTAGTTCCTGCTAGTGCTTTCTTTTGGATAGTATCTATGTAGATATACAAAATAGCAAATGTATGATTTTTAAAATTGTGGATTGAATACTTACCATACACATTTCTGCATTTTGGTGGTGGGGGGGATTTTTAGGTGCTACAAAGTTTTGGTGCAAATAAATGCTATAATGGATGCAAGGTGCCAAAATGGAACAAAAATGGTAAAATACTTATATATTATAGCGTGGATCTGTAAGGGGGCGTGGCCATGGGAAGGGCATGGTCGGGCCAGGGGTGTTCCCTTAAAATGGGCACGGCATTAGAGAATTTGGGGGATTTCGCCCTACTTGCATGCTGGAATTAATCTCTGGTTTCAGTTGGTGTAACTCCTCACACCCAGAATAGAGCGTGAATTTCGGTGCTCCATGCTGTTCTATAAAGGGTGCTGATCCCAGAACGCCATTATAGAATACCGTCCAGCACAGATTTTTTTGGTGCCGAATTTTGAGCGCTATTATATAATTTTCCCCATTGCACATTGAGTGGACCTTTTACTAAACTGCGGTAACATTTTTGGGGCACGCTAAAAAATAATCATGGTCTAAACTCCAGAGATGCCCATATATTCCTATGAGTTTAGTTCTAATGTCCCAAACACTTGTCTGAAACTTCCTCATCAAAACACAAATCATAGATAATCAGCGTTTAACATATCAGAGCTACTTTCCAATATTAATTTAAGCATGCAGTCATTTTTTTGTAAAAGGGATCCTCAGAATGTCCTGCAGCACACACACCATTTGAAATCCTCTTTTCTTTACAATAATGGTGTGGCACAAATCGTCATTGATCCACTGATAGCGGGGATGGGACGACTTCCCTATGAAGAAAGACTAAGGAAGCTAGGGCTTTTCAGCTTGGAGAAGAGACGGCTGAGGGGAGACATGATAGAGGTATATAAAATAATGAGTGGAGTGGAACAGGTGGATGTGAAGCGTCTGTTCACGCTTTCCAAAAATACTAGGACTAGGGGGCATGCGATGAAACTACAGTGTAGTAAATTTAAAACAAATTGGAGAAAATGTTTCTTCACCCAACACATAATCAAACTCTGGAATTTGTTGCCAGAGAACGTGGTGAAGGCGGTTAGCTTGGCAGAGTTTAAAATGGGGTTAGACGGTTTCCTAAAGGACAAGTCCATAAACCGCTACTAAATGGACTTGGGAAAAATCCACAATTCCGGCAATAACATGTATAGAATGTTTGTATGTTTGGGAAGCTTGCCAGGTGCCCTTGGCCTGGATTGGCCGCTGTCGTGGACAGGATGCTGGGCTCGATGGACCCTTGGTCTTTTCCCAGTGTGGCATTACTTATGTACTTATGGATTTTTTTCTTGTTTTTTAAAGATACTTTCTATGTTTATCTTTCATCCTCAAAAATGTTTTTTTTATAGATATTAAAAAATAAATTTAAGTATTGTGTGCCATGAATCTCGAACCTCTTCCCTGAAGAAGAACTCGAAACCTAGCCACGTTGGTGGAGGTTCTCCTCTGGTGAAGAGAGGTGTGGTAACCGTCCGTGTTAGTCCACTTTTAAAGGTAATCAACAGAAATAAAACAAAATAAAACATGGAAAAGAAAATGATACCTTTTTTATTGGACATAACTTAATACATTTCTTGATTAGCTTTCGAAGGTTGCCCTTCTTCGTCAGATCGGAAATAAGCAAATGTTGGTAGATGACAGTATATATAAGTGAGACATCAAAGCATTTCAGTGGCAGTCTAACAGGATGGGGGTGGATAGGTGAGAGACAGGAAGAGTCGGGTGGATGAGGGCCAGGGAGATATGCATGGAGATAGGAGGTGAAAAATTGCTGCCAGTTAAGTGCTGCAGTATGCATAGAACTACAGTTTTACTTAGTTACTTTTGAGTACAGTATCTATAAATAAACTTTTTTGAGGATGAAAGATAAACATATAGAAAGTACCTTAAAAAAACAAGAAAAATAAAACAGTGGATTAATGACGATTTGTGCCACACATTTATTGTAAAGAAATGAGGATTTCAAATGGTGTGTGTGCTGCAGGACATTCTGAGGATCAGTGGCGTACCAAGGGGGGGGGCAGTGGGGGCGGTCCGCCCCGAGTGCACGCCACTGGGGGGTGCCGCGGCGCGCACCTGCTGTGAGAGTTCGCTAACTTCTCTCGTTCGCTGCAGCTCCCTCTGCCCTGGAACAGGTTACTTCCTGTTCCGGGGCAGAGGGAGCTGCAGCGAACGAGCAAAGTTAGTAAACTCGCAGCAGGCGCGCACTGCAGCACCCCCCCCTGCGGCATGCACCCAGGGGGAGCTCTTTTGCGGGGGGGGGTGTCTTTTGCCGGGGGGGGTCCGCGCTGCATCGGGGGGGGGGGGGGGCGCTGCACCCGGGGGGGCGGGGTGCCTCCCCGGGTGTCTGCCCCCCTAGGAACGCCACTGCTGAAGATCCCTTTAAAAAAATGACTGCCTGCTTAAATTAATATTGGAAAGTAGCTCTGATAAATGCTGATTATCTATGATGTGTGTTTGATGAGGAAGTTTCAGACAAGTGTTTGGGACATTAGGACTAAACTTGTATATAATATGGAGTCCCCACACAAGTTACTGTTTGAGGTCTCTAGAATTGGATTGTTGTATATATTCCTATGGGCATCTCTAGCATTTAGCACACGCTAATCATTACCGCTTGCTAAAAACACTACTGCGACTTAGTATAAGACCCCCTGAATGCACAGGAGTAACTCTGTGGTTATATTTAACCACATTTGAGCTATACAGCAGCCCTTTAGTGGACTTTAATGCCGGTGTTCAGTGGCATATTATGAGAGCTTCTCCAATACTATAATATTTTGTTAATGTTCTAGGCACTCACATAAGGATTTATGATATTGATGGTTACTGTAGTAGTGTGGCATTTGTGCACTGGGTGCATTGTCTGCCAATCAGTGGCGTAACTATGGGGGGACATGGGGGCCTGGGCCCCCCAAATTGGCTCTGGAGCCCCCGCTAGCTGAAGCGTTTGTCCCGTGCTGGTGTTGCTGCATTGCCTACCCTGCTCTTTTCAGTCGCACCGTGCACACTCATTTTAGTGAAACTGAACATGCATGACAAAATGCTTCAGCTGGCGGGTTTGGGGGCCCCCGCCAGCCAAGGTACCTTTGCAGCGGTGGTGGGGGTGGAAGTGGCATAGGAGGGTGCCCCCCCACCCCCACCCCCCCACCCCCACCCCCCCACCACCACCATGGGCTCTGGCCTCCTCTCCCGTTGAGGTCTGGCTACTCCCCTGCTGCTAATACAACGAAAATACTCAGATTCGTAGATAGTCAATACAAAAATTGAACTTTTAGAAGACTAAGCAAATATTAATGAATTGAAGTTCACAAACCCAATTATAAAAGTGTAATAACTAAGCAAAATGGCTGTAGTTACTGAGTCTGCTTTTCATATGTGTCTGGAAGTCCTACCTTTGAGAAAAATAATTCCTTAGACAGTCTTTCCCCCAACAGCTGGAGTTTACTTCTGCTATGGAACTGGTTAGTATAATGTGTCACTCCTCATGTGTGTCTTGGCCCTCAATGTCTTACAGACAGCGCTAATCTTGTGGTTTGTCTTCCTGCTCTGCAGCTGGCAAAGGAAATTACTCCTCTGGGGTTTGACTCTGTAGTAAACTAGCTTACTGCTGTGAGCACTGCTCTTCTGGCATCTGGCTGTGTATATCCTAAGACTCACAGCTTAGTCTCCAAAACCCAATGCCCCACTAGATTTCTTTCAGCGTTTTGTAACCCCTCTCAGCCTTTGACATACTTTCTCATTCTTCTGTCGATATATGTAGGCTTAGGGTTACCATATGTCCAGTTTTACCCGGACATGCCCTCTTTTTAAGTACATGGCCGGGCAACCGGGTGGGTTTTGCCAGCCTTCCTGTTTGTCCGGATTTGCAGATAAATGGGCAGGCTGATGGGCGAACCTAGTGGAGTCCTATCTTTCCCTCCCCTTACTGTACTGCCCTGGTGGTCTAGTGACCTCTTTGGAGCAGGAGAGAGCCCCCTCTTTCCAGCCCGGAGCACCTGCAGACTGTTTCTTGCAGACTCCGGTCCTGGCGCCGATTCAAAATGGCCACCGAGAGTTGACGTGGCCTCGAGACTTCTGCAGAAGTCTTGCAAAGTCACTCTCAGTGGCCATTTTGAATCGGCGCCGGGACCGGAGTCGGCAAGAAACAGTCTGCAGATGCTAAAGAAAAAGCTTATACAGGAGTTCTTCACTGTACATCGCCGTTGTATATCCTGACAGGTGAGTTTGGTTGTAAAGGCCCTCTCCGTTTACTTTCGGAGTCATTGGACTCATATATAATTTTAAACAGATTACATCCAGACCCTGACCCCTGAGGCAGGCGTTGTTTAACGCCGAAACACGGCCCGTGTCGGATCATTTGTCAATAAAATACTCCTGTTGTCTTGAAGGCCCAGTGTTGCTTTTTTTGTTTGTATGTATGCTGTTTACCCTCTCTGTCCGGTTTATATTTATATACAGTCCTGCATACATATTTGCAATGTGTTATTTCATAATCGTAGCAAACACTGAAAATTCATCACGCCATAACCTCCGGATCCTGAAGGACACCTGTTGAAGTTTTTTTGTTAATATTTAGAATCTTTTACTGTCTTTTTCTTTTTTTCCTTTTATGATTTTCTTTGATATGTTGTTTCTAATCATTTTTGTTTTTAGTTCTCTACGGAATATTCTGTGAATAACCCAGCGGTTTCCTTTCATGGCAGAGACTTTGCATTTTAAGAGCTGTCCGGAGATAGTTTAGTTTTCCATGTGAAATATCAACTCCAATAACAGGAAAAAAAAAAAGACAAAACTGCCAAAATCTGTAGTAACTACATAAATCTGAGGTCTCTGAGAGACTGATTAACATCAAGGCTCTACACAGGTTTCTGCAATAATTAGAGCAGTTTCTTGCATGGAGCCATGACCTCTTGGGTCTTGCTAGCATTTCCCTGGACAGACAGCAATTATTACAGCCCACTCTTCCTAGGTATGCAATCTTTTTATGGAAAGTCTCTTCAATTTACACTATCTCATCATTAAGTTGCTTTAGATTCATACCTGTGCTCTATGTAAACTATCTGTCTGTCTGTAGTTAAGAGTGGTGATGCAATAAAGTTAGTTGACTTGTTGCATACTAGCATTCAATATTATTGTAGGGTTAAAAGAAACCCTCCAACTTTACAGCTAACTCCAAGTTCTGAATGTCTTGTGGAGCCTGTTCTAATTTGTTTATTCCCTCCCCCCCCCCCCCCCCCCCCCAATCTTCATTCTTTAAGCACACATACTGACAACATAGAAGAAATCCTGGCTGCTGGTGAACACAGAACTTTGAAGCACAATTGCTTCTATCTGTCACTCAGCATTGGTATGCCAAGAATAATTCTTTCATTATGGTCATGCCTGTTGCCAGTAGATTTAAGAGTTATATTGTAGGTGCTTTTATTTTTCTGGCTGGATTATTATAATTTGGTCCTTATTGACCTGCCATGGGAAATTGCATAGGAGGATCTAATTTATGCAAAATATAGCAGCTTGTCTGCCTGGAGGGTTGAAGTTGTTTGATCATGTAACTCCAGAAATAACACTCCTGTACTGGATTCTTGTAAAGGATAGGATTATTTTTTTTTTTAAGTTTCATCCTAACCTTTAAAGTAATGAAGAGTGTGGGTCCCTTATACCAGAAGGAAAATTGGTGACACGTATATGAACAAGACTACTTAGAATAATTTCCAGAGGGCTCCTGTTGGTGTCTCCTTTTCTCACAGGTTACATTAGTCTGTACTTGGAAATGAGCATTTTCAGTGATAGACTTATCTCTCAGAATCATTGAGCCCGGATATTAAATGTCGGACTGTTTCCGATGATTAACATTAAATATCTAGGGTTTTTTTTTTTTTTTGCTGATATAAACTTAACCAGCTAAGTTAATATTCAGCTCTGGCCGGTTAAGCTTATACCCTGGATTCCATATAACGGGCCTAAAGATCGTCACAGAAATCGGTGTGGATTCTATAACAATGCACGTAATTTATCAAGCTAATGAGAGCTGATAACAGCACTTAACAAGCAAGAATGATCACTTATTGGCACTGATTAGAATTTATACGCACAACTCACTAAGCATATTCTGTAACGAAGTACACAAACTTCTAACGTGTGCAGGCAAAAAAGGAGCATGGTTATAGGCAGGGAAATGGGCGTTTTGTGGGTGTTCCAAAATTTACACGCCTTGTTATAGAATATGGCCTAGTGCGCCTAAATCTACACGCAGGGCTTTACACCAAGTTTTCATTGGTGTAAATGGATGTGCGTGGATTTAGGTGCTGAAATATGAACTAATCATATTCTATAATCAGCACCTAAATCTAGACACCGATTATAGAATACTCTTAGTTGGCACTGATTATTTTAGGTGCCAAATATAGAATCTCCTCCATAGTGGCCGAAGATAGGGCCCAATATGGCCACTTAACTTGACCAGCAAAGTGTTGAATATTCACAGATAGCTGGTTATATCTCGTGATATAACCGGTTTACCGCTATGCGTTGCCTGTGAATATTCAATGGAAGATAACCGGTGATCTCCCATTGAATGTTTGCAGATAGCCAGTTAAGTGCTATTTAATTGGCCTGGAGTGGTTAAATAGTGCTTAATAATGTCCTGAATATTATTACTACTACTACTACTTATGATTTCTAAAGCGCTACTAGATGTACGCAGCACTGTACACTTGAACATGAAGAGACAGTCCCTGCTCAACAGAGCTTACAATCTAATTAGGACAGACAAACAGGACAAACAAGAGATAAGGGAATATTAAAGTGAGTATGATAAAATAAGGGTTCTGAACAAGAGTACAAGGGTTAGGAGTTAAAAGCAGCATCAAAAAGGTGGGCTTTTAGCTTAGGTTTGAAGGCAGCCAGAGATGGGAGCTTGACGTACTGGCTCAGGAAGTCTATCCCAGGCATATGGTGCAGCAAGATAAAAGGAACGGAGTCTGGAGTTAGCAGTGGAGCAGAAGGGTGCAGATAAGAGAGATTTACCCAGTGAATGGAGTTCCCGGGGAGGAATGTAGGAAGAGATGAGAGTGGAGCGGTATTAAGGAGCTGCAGAGTGAATGCACTTATAGGTCAATAAGAGGAGTTTGAACTGTATGTGGAAATGGATAGGAAACTAGTGAAGTGACTTGAGGAGAGGGCTAATATGAGCATAACGACACTGGCGGAATATTAGTCGTGCAGCAGAATTTTGAACAGATTGAAGAGGAGAGAGATGGCTAAGTGGGAGACCTGTGAGAAGCAAGTTGCAATAGTCTAAGCAAGAGGTGATAAGAGTGTGGATGAGGGTTCTGGTAGTGTGCTCAGAAAGGAAAGGGCGAATTTTGCTGATATCATAGAGAAAGAAACGAAAGGTTTTAGCAGTCTGTTGAATATGTGCAGAGAAGGAGAGGGAGGAGTCGAAGATGACCCCAAGGTTACGAGCTGATGAGACAGGAAGGATGAGAGTGTTATCCAAGGATATAGAGAATGGGGGAGGAGGAGAGGTTGGTTTAGGGGGAAAGACGAGAAGCTCAATCTTGGTCATGTTTAGTTTCAGATGGCACTGAGACATCCATGCAGCAATGTCAGAGAGGCAGGCTGATACTTTGGCCTGGATTTCGGCTGAGATTTCTGGTGCAGAGAGGTAGAGCATAGGAGCCAACTTTTCAAAATTATTGGGGGTGCTAAGCTCAGTCAAAATAACCCCTCCCTGGACACATACAAGGAATTTTCACAATATTGGGGGTGCTCAAGCACCCACAGCACCCACAGAGTCGGCTCCTATGGATCTGGGAGTCATCAGCGTAAAGATGATACTGAAAACCATGGGATGAGATCAGAGTGCCAAGGGAAGAAGTATAGATGGAGAAAAGAAGAGGTCCCAGGACAGATCCCTGAGGTACACCAACTGACAGTGGGATAGACGTAGAGGAGGATCCACTACAATATACACTAAAGGTACGCTGGGAGAGATAAGAAGAAAACCAGGAAAGAACAGAGCCCTGAAATCCAAGTGAGGACAGCATATCAAGGAGTAGGCTATGATCAACAGTGTCAAAAGCAGCAGATAGATGAGGATAGAAGGAGAAGGATGAGGATAGAATAGAGACCTTTGGATCTGGCCAGGAACAGATCCTTGGAGACTTTAGCAAGCGATGTTTCAGTTGAATGAAGGGGGCGAAAGCCAGATTGAAGTGGATCAAGAAGAGCTTGAGATGAAAGAAAGTCAAGGCAACGGCGGTGAACAGCACGTTCAAGTATCTTGGATAGGAAAGGGAGGAGGGAGATGGGGCGATAGTTGGAAGGACAGGTAGGGTCCAATGAAGGTTTTTTAAGGAGTGGTGTGACTACGGCATGTTTGAAAGCATCAGGAACAGTCGCAGTGGACAGTGAAAGATTGAAGATATGACAGATAAACGGGATGACAGTAGGAGAGATAATGTTAAGTAGATGGGTGGGAATAGGATCAGAGGAACAGGTAGTTAGTTTCAAGGAGGAAAGAAGATGTGCAGTTTCCTATTTATGTTTTGGGAATACAGTAGAGTCCTGGCTGTTTGAACAGTATATTTGGGTTACTAGTTGTAGTTTATTTTAAATGCTTATCAATGATGTGGAGCCCCGATGTAGATAGAACATAAAAATCAGAACTGACACGTCCAGATTCAAGCGTATACAATTCTGGTAGTATTGTAAAACAGGTTCTGCCCACATAGTGTGTTCTGAAATAAAGCAAGGATACATCTGTATTGTTTAAAACCTCCTTATTCTCTTAGGTTATACAAATCACATTCACAATATTCAGCAAGAAAGAATAAAAAAAACTTTTATTTTTTTCAACTGTCCTCCCTTGGACAGAGGCTGTATAAGAACATTATACAGGAAGCAAAATCAACGTACTCACAAGCTGCAATGGTAAATCCACATTTGCTTAGCTTTCTGCCTTTACAGGATCACTTATATACCGTATTTTTCGGACTATAAGACGCACCGGACCATAAGACGCACCTAGGTTTTAGAGGAGGGAAATAGGGGAAAAAAAATTTTCCTTTTTCCCTCCTCTAAAACCTAGGTGCTCCGGTGCGTCTTGTCCGAGTTTTGGACCGCCGTCCCGTACTTAGACTTTAGGTAGAATGCAAGGTGCTCCATATGCAAATAGTGCAGACAGAGTAGGACAGGTTTAACATTGGCTTTCTTCAGAGCTAGAAACAATCTGACCTTACCATCAAGTCTCCTGCAGATTTCTGACTCCCATAAGAGACAAACTGATCCATTCTGCCAGGTACAAGAGGGCTTGCGGGGAATAACTCTGACTTTCTTTTTCCTCTTGCAAAACAGGACAGGAGCCATGTTCCCTGGTGGTCTGGTGACGTCGGGGCAGGAAAGAGGGCCCCCTCTTTCCTGCCCATCGCGCTGCTCTCCGTGCTCCTGACTGCTTCCTGACAGTCTCGGCGAGAATCTCGGCGGCCATTTTGAATATTGCCAAGACCGTCAGAAAGCAGTGAGGAGCACGGAGAGCAGCGCGATGGGCAGGAAAGAGGGGGCTCTTTCCTGCCCCGACGTCACTAGACCACCAGGGAACATGGCATCGTGTAAGTACGGGACGGCGGTCCAAAAACGCTACCTTCGGACTATAAGACGCACCCCCCATTTTCCTCCCAAATTTTGGGGGAAAAAAGTGCGTCTTATAGTCCGAAAAATACGGTACATCTCTACATAATGGTTGGCATATCATCATGTCAGCAATATTTTCACTCAGCTTACAATCAATGTTTAGTGCTGCAATGGTCATCTACATTCCTTCCGAGCTTCTCCTGTTCCACCCACTCACCTGCACAACTTTACTTCTTTGTTCTCACATTTTTCCCGTGACCCATAGGTCATGCTGCCCTCTAGCTGTTTGCTCTCATGATGAGCTTTCCATCATGTCAGCTATTTACAGCTTCAGGTATTATCTACAGTATGGGGTGGTACATGGAGTGGGAGCATGCATTTTACAACTGTATATCTGGAAACTTTCAACAGGGATAAATGAGTATGTACACGTGTAAGTTGTAAAGTACCAACTTACACATGTACGTGTTGGCATATCCTTGTGTGTATCAGCCATTATACAAGACTGCCTGTATATAGATTCTGACAATGTGACACACAGGCGCCATTTTGGAAGTCACTGCAAGAGCAACATGAGTTATCTGGAGTCCTCACCCTATCCTCTGAGGAAGTTTCTAGAATGAAACCTGTGGTATCTGGCGTGGAATGTATTAGGGGATATGAGCAGCACACGATTTTTGTTGAGCTGGAGCTTCTTTACTACATATTATTGTGGACTTATATATTTGGATCATTTGGCAGAAAGGGCACACAGATAAGTGACTTCTTTTGTTATTAATTTTTTCTAGTGCTACTTGCCTTTAATAAGGACTTTATTTAAGGTTCAGTAATATGAATACGTTTGCTTGATAAGTATTTGGCACAGAGCACTGTTCATTCACAGAAAAGGAACCCGAAGAATGATGCAAAGTTTGTAGACCCCCTACTAAATAGGGCCAACACTTGGGTGATTTATAAGTCTGAGGGTCGCCTTTGCTATGTGCATTGATCTTTTGCTCTAGCCTTTTACTATTCATTTTAGCATAGCACTCTAGAGTTATGAAACTTTTTGGTTTTTGGCTAATTTCTCCCAACATCTTCGTGTGTGTGGGTGGGGGGGGGGGGGGGTGGTGGTTATTAACTCTTTGAATTATTAATGGCAGAGGTGTTGTGGTCTGGGTGACCATGTTAGAACCCTGTCATGATTTCAAGCTCAGAGTTCCACTCCTAATCCGGAAACTTCAGTCTTTGGGTGAAGAAAGTTATTGCGTTTTACTCATGAGGCAGCATCTGTTGCATTAGCCATGATCCCCTCCCCCAGATTAGAAGGTTGTATCTTCTTTTTTTCACTGCACTCATGCTAAGTTTCACTTTAGCTGAACAGCAGGAAGACCAAGGAGAGAGTCTCCTGAAATGAGTAAAGCAGAGATAATGTTCAAGGCAGGATGGATATAACATTTATATTTTTGTAGCGCCAGTGTTGACCCGTCGGTAATCGGGCAGTGCCGTGCGCTGCCCAGTTATCACCGGGTTAGTGCAGGAGCCCTTACTGCCACCTCAGTGGGTGGTGGTAAGTTCTCCCCCCTGAAATGGCCACGCGGCAAGTGAAGCACTTGCCGCACGTCCATTTCTTTTTTTTAAAAAAAACAGCCTTTTACCAGCTGTGGTAAAAGAGGACCTTGGCGCACATCAAAAACACGTGCTGACACCACCAGGCCTGCTTTCGCTGCAGCTTAGTAAAAGAACCCCCTAGCAGATGTAAAGCACACACTAGCGATTAGTGTGTACTAAACAGGGCCGCCAAGAGGGGGGACAAAGTTCCCCGGGCCCGGGCCTCCGGGGGGGGCCCAGCGCTAGCGCCGCCGCATTCCGGCCCGCCCGCCCTCCATCGCTCCCTGGCATTGAATTTAAGCACCTCACCTTCGAAAGCACAGCAAGCAGTGGCAGACCACTCCTTCCTTCCGTGTCCCGCCCTTGCCTGATGTAACTTCCGCGAGGGCGGGACACAGAAGGAAGGAGTGGTCTGCCGCTGCTTGCTGCGCTTTCGAAGGTGAGGCGTTTAAGGTCAGTGCAGAGGGCCTGGGGGTGGAGAGAGGGCCCGGTGGCGGGTGGAGGGGGGGCCCGGCGACCTCGGGTGGGGGGGGGCCCGGGGGCAGCCTTGTCCCAGGCCTTGCCCAGTCTCTCGGCGGCCCTGGCACTAAATGATAAGACACCCATTATTCCTATGGGTCCCAATTATTTAGCATGTTGTGATCGTTAGCGTTCACTAAATCTGTTAGCGTGCCTTAGTAGAAGGACCCCAAAGTGACAAGTGGAGTTTCACATGGAGCCCAGTCCTCTTCAGTGTCTTTTATAAGTGAAATTGTGGAA
This sequence comes from Microcaecilia unicolor, assembly GCF_901765095.1. Taxonomy (NCBI): domain Eukaryota; kingdom Metazoa; phylum Chordata; class Amphibia; order Gymnophiona; family Siphonopidae; genus Microcaecilia; species Microcaecilia unicolor. The sequence goes on from NC_044032.1 coordinate 620,712,536, forward strand.
AGGTAAGAAGGAAAAGTGTGCCTGTTTGCTGATGAAATAAGGTTATCAATAGAAATCAAACAAAATAAAACATGGAAACATTTCTATTGATAACCTTAAGAGTGGACTAACACTGCTACCACACTCCTCTACTGATGAAATAAAAAATTACCCAGAGAGTACACATGCTAGAGCTGGCAAATAAAAAATGATTTTAATGAGAAACTGTTTTCAAAAGCATGGCAACTATGAGTCAACCCAAGTAAATGCAAAATCATCCATTTGGGATGTGGTGGAAATGCAGGAGTCGCCTACCTTTTTTGGAGGTGAACCATTGGCAATTGCCAAGTAGGAAAGAGAGCTGCCGGTCATCATCTCTGATGGATTCTTTGAGATCAACCAGTGTGTCAAAGCATCTGGGAAAGGTACCAGAATATTAAGGTGCTAGGGATTTGTATGGTAAGGTAATATTTAAATCATTTCCCTGTTTTTCAATTTTTTTCCCCACATTTTGGTGTTTTTCGTGTTTTTTTTTCACATTTAGTTTAAATGCATGCAGTGTGAAACTTTGTTTTTTTTAATCTTTTGTTTAAATGTTATTGTATGCTATTTCAACAAATACAAATCATTAGCAATCATAATTACGGGTGAATATAAATTAGTGAAATCAAGTCATACACAAGGAAAAGAAACAATAAGGTAACATCATTTATCAAACTAATATTTCTTTCACTCAACTAAGGGGTGGAGGGTGATAAAGGAAAAAAGAAGGGAAAAGCAAGCCTACTTCCAGATATTAATATATTAAATAACAAGAAATCAAATTTAAGAAAAAATCAATCTATACAGAAGGCATAATACAAGTATGAGTCTAGATCTTCTAATGAGTCCCAAAGGGAGATACAGCAATCCTATTCTACCACAACATTATCTTGACATTTACTACCAAAAAAAGATTTTAAGTGAGCAGTCTCATAAAATATGCAAACATTATCTTGAAACTTCAACACACATTTACATGGAAATCTAAGAAGGAAACTTGCCACTAAATACAAGACTCTAGATTTAAGAAGCAGGACCTCTTTCCTGTGTCTGAGTAACTTTTTTGTTAAATCAGAAAAAAAATCCATATTTTACTGCCGTGAAATAACATATATCTAAGTACTTAAAAAGTACATAAGTACTGCCATACTGGGACAGATCAAAGGCCCATCAAGCCCAGCATCCTGTTTCCAGCAGTGGCAAATCCAGGTACAAGTACCTGGCAAGATCCCAGAGCAGTACAATACATTTTATGCTGCTTATCCTAGAAATAAATAAATAAATGGCTTATAGACTTTTCTTTTAAGAAGCTATCCAAAACTTTTTAAAACTCTGGTAAGCTAACTGCTTTTACCACATTCTGTGGCAATGAATTCCAGAGTTTAATAATTTTTCTGATTCATTTTTAAATTACTACTTTGCAGCTTCATTGTGTGCCCCCTAGTCCTAATATTTTTGGAAAAAGTAAACAAGCGATTCACATCTATCCGTTCCACTCCACTCATTATTTTACAGACCTCTATCATATCTCCTCTCAGCTGTCTTTTCTCCAAGCTGAAGAGCTCCAGCCATTTTAGCCTTTCCTCATAGGGAAGTCGTCCCATCCCCTTTATCATTTTCGTCATCCTTCTCTGTACCTTTTCTAATTCTACTATATCTTTTTTTGAGATGCGGTGACCAGAATTGCACGCAATATTCAGGTGCAGTCACACCATGGAGCGATACAAAGGCATTATAACGTCCTCATTTTTGTTTTCCATTCCTTTCCAACTCTGGACTTCCATTTGATTTTACTGCCGACGTTCGAGTGTAGCTGAGAGGCTTCCTGGTGAACCTCCAAAATAAATCAAGTAGTTAACTGGTCATTAGTTCCTCATCAGTTGATACTTCAGTAGCAGAAATCCAGGCTTCCATTAGGACAATAGTCCCATGGATCATAGGAAGTGGTTCCTCCTGAAGAAGCACCATGAAATGCGGTTACGCATAGAGGAACTGTTGAGGAACTGATGACCAGTTAACTACTTGATTTATCTTGGAGGTTCACCAGGAAGCCTCTCAGCTACACTCGAACGTCGGCAGTAAAATCAAACAGAAGTCCAGAGTTGCGTAGTGACAACGTTCAGGAGTTGAAATCAGAGTCTGAATGTCATATACCAGCAATTTAAACATCATAGGGAGTATATCATGAAATAACGGCAGTGTGGACAAGAACATTGAGATAAGTGGCAAACGAACTGTGCACTTTTAAAAGTGTCTTATGTGATACGGCACTGAGCAGTGCTTTGGAATAAACTTGACATAAAAGACTCTTTCAGACATATAAAACAAGTTGCCACAAGTCGGGGATGCAACATATACAGTGATATACTAAGTTAATAAGTGAGGTGGATCGACAAGATCAATGTTAAAATTCATTAAGTAATGTTGATGTGTATTTCCGAATGACGTAACGAATGTGGCGTGAGAGAGAATTCTGAGTGAGCTTTAGGATAATATATGTGTTAATGTAAGCTGATACAATAAAATAAGTATAAAACTTTAGGAAAGAATCTGGAGTACTTGATGTTAATTATTAAATTTTAACTGCCAGACCCTTGAAGGATGTGGTATCTAAAACAGAGATGCATAAGGCAATAAATTGGGTAAATATTTTGGATAAGAGGCTCTTTCAAGTTAAAAGGGGACTCCTTTTGTTAGGCAAAATATGAGATAAAGAAAGGAGCACCATGACATTGGGTGACAGTTGGCCTGCAACATCCATATGAATTTGGAAACAATCACTATCCTTATTCATAATTGAACAGCAGTATAAAATTGTGTCAGGGACTTATCTGACACCCTATTGTTTGCCTGCCATGGATAGCTCCTAATCCAGTACATACTAGAGGCTTGGAAGAGGGGAAGTGGACCTAATCTACATACTATTTTGAAAATGTTTCAGTATTAAAATAGGAGTATGTAGGTGGTTCTAGATATAAAGTTTACAGAGGATTCTAGGATCTGTATCTTATAGTACCTACCTGGGGATTAAGAGAGGAAATTAATCTAAGCCTCATTAAAAATATAATATTAGTGAGTAGAAGAGTAATTCATTAAAAAATGGTATATTGTTCGACTCTCTTTCCTGAGGAAGTGAAACATGGAGCTGTGTGTAATGATGGAATTACATTTGCTAATTGTCAGATTTCTATTGTTAGGAAACAGGATGGTAGCAGTAAGGTGCTTCTTCACTTGGTTCATTAATCTCATCCCATGGCTTTTCCTACCATCTCTATGCTGATGACTCCCAAATCTACCTTTCTACCCCTGATATCTCACCTTGCATCCAAACCAAAGTTTCAGCGTGTCTGGATGTCTCAACGCCACCTGAAATTAAATATGACCAAAACCGAGCTTCTCATTTTTCCCCCCAAACCCACCTCCCCGCTCCCCCCATTTTCTATTTCTGTTGATGGCTCTCTCATTCTCCCTGTCTCCTCAGCTCGAAACCTTGGGGTCATCTTTGACTCTTCTCTTTCCTTCTCTGCTCATATCCAGCAGATTGCCAAGACCTGTCGTTTCTTTCTTTACAACATCCATAAAATCCGCCCCTTTCTTTCCGAGCACTCTACCAAAACCCTCATCCACACCCTTGTCACCTCTCGTTTAGACTACTGCAATCTGCTTCTTGCTGGCCTCCCACTTAGTCACCTCTCCCCTCTCCAGTCGGTTCAAAACTCTGCTGCCCGTCTCGTCTTCCGCCAGGGTCGCTTTACTCATACTACCCCTCTCCTCAAGATGCTTCACTGGTTCCCTATCCGTTTTCGCATCCTGTTCAAACTTCTTCTACTAACCTATAAATGTACTCACTCTGCTGCTCCCCAGTATCTCTCCACAATCGTCCATCCCTACACCCCTTCCCGTGCACTCCGCTCCATGGATAAATCCTTATCTGTTCCCTTCTCCACTACTGCCAACTCCAGACTTCGCGCCTTCTGTCTCGCTGCACCTTACGCCTGGAATAAACTTCCTGAGCCCCTACGTCTTGCCCCATCCTTGGCCACCTTTAAATCTAGGCTGAAAGCCCACCTCTTTAACATTGCTTTTGACTCGTAACCACTCGCCTCCACCTACCCTCCTCTCTTCCTTCCCGTTCACATTAATTGATTTGATTTGCTTACTTTATTTTTTTTTTTTTTGTCTATTAGATTGTAAGCTCTTTGAGCAGGGACTGTCTTTCTTCTATGTTTGTGCAGCGCTGCGTACGCCTTGTAGCGCTATAGAAATGCTAAACAGTAGTAGTAGTAGGTGGGTGTCAAGGCTGGTTCCACTCTCAAAAACTCTAGGAACCAGAAATGTGCTGCTTTACCTACTAAAAAAAAAACAAAACCCTTTCCCTCTGGCATTGGTTGTACTTCTTTTGGGATAGATGATATAAACTTGGGATTTTGTGGGGAAAATTGTTACCATTTTTGGTTTGCTAATGAAAATTAAGTGATAAAGAAATGGACAGGAAACTCATAACACAAGAGTAGCCATACTCGGTCAGACCAATGATCCATCTCGCCCAGTATCCTGTTTTCCAAACAGTGGCCAAGGCAGATCTCAAGTACCTGGCAGAAAGCCAAATCGTGGCAACACCCATACTACAAATCCCAGGGCAAGCAGTTGCTTCCCATGTCTGTCTCAATAACAGAATATGGACTTTTCCTCCAGGAATTTGTCCAAACCTTTTAAAACCCAGGTACGCTAATAACCGCTGTTACCACCTCCTCCGGCAAAGAGTTCCAGAGCTTAACCTTTTCTAATTCCGCTATATCTTTTTTGAGATACGATCAGCAGAACTGAATGCAACACTCAAGGTGTTACTTTAGTGTAATTGATTAAAATGAACAACAGCTACGACAAAATGATTTTCAGGAATATAAATGAATATAAGGGTAATTGATCCAAATATGTGCCAAAATGAAATATTTTCCCTATTTACATCCCATCCCTTAACTAGTTTTTTATGAATAATAAAGCATGCTGGCTTATGTTACTATAAGTTTGCAAAAAGGAAATACTTTTCTTTTTGCACATTTTGGATTAGAAATAAAGCTATTTTGAGAATGGCAGGACAATGCGTATCCCTAATGGCCACTTGCTGTGTGAACTCTGTCACCAAACACGATACAGGAGACAGCATTTTCCCTCACCAGAGTCTCATACGGAAACGTTTTCTTGCAATTTTAGTTGTGAAGATGATTACTGCTAGGCATCTGCACATTTCCCTGCCTTCATTCTTTCCCCACATTGCTGTTAACCTAAAACTTGTACCAAACAGTGACTTCTGGCTATGTCTGTAGCCCAAGGTTATATAGGTCTACACAGACTGAATAGTCTCAAAGCTCTAAACATGAGCAATATAGCTGCATTATGAGACCACTGCTCACTCTATTTTTTTTTCCACTCGTATATGGAAAGAACCATATGTCAAAGTGTGACAAGTAAAATGTATATCCTTCCTCTGTCTTGGAGCCATTGCAATATTATCTCTTCATTCAAGTGCCAGTCACCCTGCACTCTCTGCTTTGACCCATTTGAAACTGACAGCTCAGTTGTCAGTCTATTATATGAAGTAGCAAAAGCAGAAAATCATTCATTACTTCATTACGTTTTCTCTATGTAGGGAACTCAACTTGACAGACTGTGTGTGCTGAGCGAAGGCCACAGCATCACCATCTACTTTCAGAGAAGGTAAATATAGATATCACTTTCCTTCTCAACTAGCCCTTCCATTAGAAGAATCGTATTGCTATTGCATGGCTCTAGTCTTTGACAAATCAAGAGGGTTTAGACCGATTGAAGAAATTCTTTTTACTCTCCCAATATTACCAATTACAATGGGCTGGTTACTTCTACAGAGATAAGGCTGGTAATTGGTAATAGACTATTCAAGTTTGACTGGTATTAAGGCACCATCACAGACTGAGTCACATGTATCCCAAAGAATTCGCTGAACCAAATTTCATGCAACTGTTTGGGAGTTCTTCGTGCTTTGAAACTCATTCTTCTTAGGCTTCTTTCAATCCAATGAATGTTAGAGTAGGCTGAATTCTGCAAAAGACAGCGTGGAGGAAATACAATCTTATTACTGTTTTTGAAATGTATTTTCTTCTAAGTCGCGAGACAAAACTGGACAGTCCACAGTCAGAAGATAGAGTTGGAAAAAAATCAAGCAAAACAAAGCAGTATGGTACAAAAAAATCATTAATAATGTTTCGTTCATTTGCTGTGGTCTGACTGTTGTTTTTTGCTTCTCTCTTTGACAAAATAAATAACAAAGACATTAATATAATATATATAAAGTACTCCTTTTCGGGGGGGGGGGATGTTATAAAACAAAATATCTCGTGCAAATAAGCAATTAAACACATAAACGGCAAGTGACCGCCTCACCTGCAAATGCGCAGTAGAGTTGGAACGCTGAGAGTGTAGAAGTCCAAGCCCCGCCTCCACCAGCAATACAGCCCAATAGGGAGGAGGGCTTGAACATGGGCGTGGAAATCGGAGCAGGGAGGGAAGGAGGGGGCAGAACTGAGGGGAACAGACCCTGGGGGAGAGAGCAGGGTTGGTGGACGGGGAGGGGGGGAGGCCATAGGAAAACAAAAAACTAGCCCGTTCTTACGGGCTTAACGGCTAGTAATGCTATAAAGGATGACTGTCAGTATTATCACACAACTGTGCCAAAAAAATGTCATCAGGTAAATGACCCCAATGCATCAAGCTGCTGAAAATGTATAACAATAGGGGACGTTAGCATGTTATGACACAAGTCACTCTCAGCTAACAATTGTGACTGAAAGCAAATAGTATTCTACTTTGTAATAATAATATTGGGGGTCAGAAAGGGCTCCTGGTTGGTTAAATCAGCTGTCCAGGGCCAACCGGTCATTTTCACCCTGCTTCAACCATTTGGTCATTCCCACTGTTTTGCTTTGGCTCTTGTGCTTTGTGGGATCGTATTGATTTTCCCTTTTTTCTTGTGTCTTGTCTGGTTAAATCACCTGTTTGGGACTAACCGGTTAAGGGCCTATAAATCAGAGATTAGGTCAGGGGTGGGTGGGGAATTAAAGTCTAAACTGAGACTTCCTGGGCCTATTAGCTGTGCTTTATACTGATACTATGGTAACTGTAAATAGCTCCCTTAAATGCTAGCCTACAGAGCTGTAACAGAAATTTCAGGCTTATTTTCGGCACAAATCAGGAGATGGGCATCCTTCTCCCAGGGTCGCACAAATCGGCATAATCGAAAGCTGATTTTGGGCGCCCTCAACTGCTTTCCATCGCGGGGATGACCAAAGTTCCCGGGGGCATATCGGAAGCTTACCAAAGGCGGGACTGGGGCATGCCTAACACATGGGCGTCCTCGACCGATAATGGAAAAAAGAAGGGTGTCCCTGACAAGCACTTGGGCAACTTTACTTGGTCCATTTTTTTTTAATGACCAAGCCTCAAAAATGTGCCCAAACTGACCAGATGACCACCGGAGGGAATCGGGGATGACCTCCCCTTACTCCCCCAGTGGTTGCCAACCCCCTCCCACCCTAAAAAACTTTGTAAATATTTTTTTCCAGCCTCTATACCAGTCTCAAATGTCATACCCAGCTCCATGACAGCAGTATGCAGGTCCCTGGAGCAGTTTTAGTGGGTATTGCAGTGCACTTCAGGCAGGCGGACCTAGGCCCACCCCCGCTACCTGTTACATTTCGGGTAGTAAATGTGAGCCCTTCAAAACCCACCAGAAACCCACTGTACCCACATGTAGGTGCCCCCCTTCACCCCTTAGGGCTATGGTAGTGGTGTACAGTTGTGGGGAGTGGGTTTTGGGGGGCTCAGCACACAAAGTGAGGGAGCTATGCACCTGGGAGCACTTTGTGAAGTCCACTGCAGTGCCCCCTAGAGTGCCCGGTTGGTGTCCTGGGATATCAGGGGGACCAGTGCACTACGAATGCTGGCTCCTCCCATGACCAAATGGCTTGGATTTGGTCGTTTCTGAGATGGGCATCCTCGGTTTCCATTATGGCCGAAAATCGTGGATGACCATCTCTAAGGTCGACCTACATTTTGCGATTTGGGCGTCCCCGACCATATTATCGAAACAAAAGATGGACACCCATCTTGTTTCAATAATACGGGTTTCCCCGCCCCTTCGCCGGGATGTCCTGCGAGGACATCCTCATGAAAACTTGGGCGCCCTTTTCGATTATGCCCCTCTTTATATGCTAAGAAAAACTATTTCTTAAACTCCTTTGCTAACTGAGCAGAGTAACTTAAAATGAAGTTCCTGAGGTTATCTGTTTAATTCTTAGTCTAACTTTCCCCAAGTTTAAAAGCAATTTCCCAACAAATTCTTTCCAATGAAGATCTTTCCCTCTCTGGAAGTCTTCTCACAGCAACTCTTCTGGATAATATTACTAACTGGACCCAGTGTGCACTAGTTACTGTATTTTTCGGACTATAAGACACACTTTTTCCCCCATAATTTGGGAGGAAAATGGGGGGGGGTGCGTCTTATAGTCCGAAGGTAGAGAAATTTAGCAGGCCGCCTTCCCTCCTGCCGAGTTCGGGATCGCCCACCCTCCCTCCTGCCGAGTTCCGGGATCGCCCTCCCTTCCCCTGCCCTCCCTCTGAGGTCTAAAAGTAATTTTACCTAGTCGGGGCTGCAGCGAAAAGCATGCAGGCTCAGCACATCACTCTTCCCTTCTGTCTCTCTCAGCTCTCTGGTCCCGCCCTCAAACAGGAAATGATGAGCCAGAGAAACTGAATCAAATCTCTGTAAACCTGGAAGATGTCATGGGACAGTTTGACAAACTGAAGAGAAATCACCTGGACCAGATGTTATACATCCCAGAGTATTGCTAGAATTGAAAAATGAACTTAGAACATAAGCACTGCCATACTGGGACACACTGATAGTCCATAAAGTCTAGTATCTTGTTTCCAACAGTGGCCAATCCAAGTCACAAATATCTAGCAAGATCCCAAAACAGTAAAACAGATTTTATGCTGCTTATCCTAGAAATAAGCAGTGGATTTTCCCCAAGTAATTTATAATTTATGTTTAAAATCCAGCATGGTACTGTAAGATTGGAGGGTGGCCAATGTAACAACAATTTTTTTTTAAGGGTTCCAGAGGTGATCTGGGAAATTATAGACCAGTGAGCCTGATAGTGGTGCCAGGCAAAATGGTAGAATCTTTTATGAAGAAAATTACAGAGCATATACATAGGCATGAACAAAGCCAGCATAGATTTAGTCAAGGGAAATCTTGCCTCTCCAATCTACTACATGTCTTTGAAGAGGTGGATAAAGGTGAGCCAGTAGATATTGTGTATGTGGATTTTCAAAAGGCATTTGACAAAGTACCTCATGAAAGACTCCTGAGGAAATTGTAAAGTCATGGGATAGGAGGTAGTGTTCTATTGTGGATTAAAAACTGGTTGAAAGATAGAAAACAGAGAGTAGGGTTAAATGGTCATTATTCTCAATGGAGAAGGGTAGATCTTGGGGTTCTCCAGGGGTCTGTGCTAGGACCACTGCTTTTTAACATATTTATAAATGATCTAGAGATGGGAACAACAACAACTAGTGAGATCATTAAATTTACTGATGACACAAAGTTGTTAAATCATAAGAGATTGTGAAAAATTGCAAGAAGATCTTACGAGACTGGGAGAGTGGGCAACCAAATGGCAGGTGACACTTAATGTGAGCAAATGCAAAGACATGCATGTGAGAGAGAGGAATCCAAACTATAGCTACATGATGCGAGGTTCCACATTAGGAGCCATCACTCAGGAAAAGGATCTAGGTGTCATTGTTGATGACTTGGGAAAAATCCACAATTCCAGGAATAACATGTATAGAATGCTTGTACGTTTGGGAAGCTTGCCAGGTGCCCTTGGCCTGGATTGGCCGCTGTCATGGACAGGATGCTGGGCTCGATGGACCCTTGGTCTTTTCCCAGTGTGGCATTACTTATGTACTTATGACACGTTGAAATCCTCTGCTCAGTGTGCAGAAACAGCTAAAAAAGGAAATAGAATGTTATGAGTTATTTGGAAAGAAATGGAAAACAAAAATGAGACTGTTATAATGCCTTTGAATCACTCCAGATTTTGTGCTGCTAATCCCAGGATTAAGCTGTGGATTTTCCCCAAATCCATTTTAATAAATAGCCTATGGATTTTTCTTGTAGGAACTTGCCAAACCTTTTGAAAATTCTGCTAAACTAACTGCTTTTACCACATTCGATGGCAACAAATTCTAGAGTTTAATTATACATTGAGTGAAGAAATATTTTCTCCGATTTGTTTTAAATTTACTACTTAGTAGCTTCATTGTGTTCCCCCATAGTCCTTGTATTTTAACAGACCTCTATCATATCTCTCAGCCCTTTCTTCTCCAAGCTGAAGAGCCTTTCTCTCTTTAACCTTTCCTCCTAGGGAAGTTGTCTCATCCCCTTTATCATTTTCATTGCCCTTCTCTGTACCTTTTTGTAATTCCAATATATATTTCTTGAGATGTGGTGACCAAACTTGCACACAGTGTTTGGGATGCGGTCGCACCATGGAGCGATGCAAAGGCATTATAACGTTCTCATTTTTGTTTTCCATTCCTTTCTCAATAATTCCTAACCATTCTGTTTGCTTTCTTAGCCACTGCTGCACTGAGCAAAGGATTTCAGCATATCATCAATGACAATATCTAAATCCTTTTCTTGGGTGTTGATTCCTAATATGAAACCTTGCGTCACACAGCTATAGGAATCTTTACTGTTGCTTGCTATTTATCTATATTGCTTTCTAAATAAATTATTGTATTTTATATACATCTGATGGTCTGTATGCATCGTCAGTAAATAATGGATAAAGAGGATTTTTGAGCTTTAGGACCAGTGATAAGATGTCTTTCTTCTAGACTTAGTGCCGTCATCTACACACCTCCTTGTATATGTTTTGTCCCCATTGTCTTTCCTCCATATAAATTGTATCTTATGTTCTGTTTTTTTGTTTTTTTGTTTTTTTTTGGGGGTGGGGTGTTTTATTAATTTTCTTTGTCTCTCCTTCTACACTGTAATCTTACCAGAGCCCTTTTTCCACCCAGGTCTCTCTGTAAATGTTTTTTTTTTCTTGTCCTTTTCATCTTTCTTACCACACTTCTTCTTCCACTTCCTCCTGTATCTCCTCTGTTCCTACGTTCTACAAAGCGTTGTTTCCTGTCCTTCAAGTATCTCCTTCCATTCACCAATCAAGCATTTCTTTTCTTCTCCACCATCATCCTCCCTATTTATTTCATTAATCCTATTTTACACTACTTTTCCAGTGCATATCGTTAATACAGCTAAATCATAATAAGAATTCATTATCCACGATGCATACTAAAACATAATCGACAAACAAGAGAAAGCAAAAATAAAAGTAGGTGTGAACTGAAAGGCACAATCAAAAGAACAGGTAGAAGAATCTCCTATGCTTCAAAATGTGTAAAATAAAATAATCAGCTACTGTATCTAAAAACCAAAAGTCAACTTGAAAAGCCACATTTAACTTGGCATCAGAAAGACAGCAGATTGCTTTCAAAGCAAGTTAATTTTGTGGCTGATTTCCAGAGAGTCAGAGCCACAAAAGATAAGGCCCAAGCTTGAGCCATAGCTAATTTAAAATTCCTTAAAGATGGCACCTTCAAAAGAGTCCCTAAAGGATCTTAATGTCCAGTCAGGCTCATATTTTACCAGACACTCTCGTACATAATGGAAGAGATTTGTGGTTTAGCTCACACCTTGTTTTAGTTGTAAAACAAAGAGACAGAGAAAATGAAGGCAGAGAAAGACCACATGGCCTATCTATTCTGCTCATCTATATCATCCACTCTCCCTTCCTCTCTCTTAGACATCCTGATGCTCATTTTCGAAGCACATAGACTTACAAAGTTCCATAGTAACATATGTAACTTAGTAAGTCTATATGCTTTGAAAATGAGTCTCAGTATATCCTTGTTTCAAGCTTTCTTGAATTTAGATAATATTTCCCCAAATATTCATCACTATTTAACAGGTCAGCAATGGCCGCTGACTGTTAAATAGTAGCGTTTCCGGCTAACCACAAGAATTCAGTGGGAGATAACTGGTTATTTCTGCTGGATATTCAAGGAACTTCGGGCACATGCCCAACTGGTGCACTGTTTAATTGAATAGTGAGGTAATTAGCACCAATTGGCTTTTTAACAAGCAATTATTGGCACTAATTACATTTCATTAGAATTTATACATGTAAATTTAGGCAGGATCCACACCTAAATTTATGCATGAGTAAAAATAGGGGCGCGGAAGTGGAAGGGTCATGGGTGGAATGGGAGCATTCCTAGCATCTACGGGCAGTTGGTGCAAATGGCCATGCCTGAAGCTCACTCTGTGGCAGGGAAACACTGAAGCCCTGTACTGTTGGTAGGCTAGGCTGTCAGCACCACTCACTCTCACTCATAGACCCGCCCTCAGCCATGCCCCATCCAGACATAATTCACAACCCCAACGTTCTAATGAAGCCTCCAACATTTCAACGTTCTAAATTTGTAGTTGTGTAGATCCCATGAGTGTCTGCCCCGCCCTCACGTCAAACGTGATGACGTTAGGGCGGAGCACAGACACTCAACCAATTTGGTTAATCTCTGTTTCCACTCCCCAACGCAGCCGTCATTCCCATATTCCCATACACTCAAAACCAAACAAAATCGCCGCTGCGATTCTTAGGGAGATCCATGAGACAGAGTGACCGGGAGGGGTCTGACATGTCCTGGACTTCTCCATTTGTGTATGAGCTGTCAGTTTCTTAAATACCCTTTTGGCTAACATTTATTTCAATTAGCCTCAAAAACATGTTTACGCTTAATTACCAGATGGCCGTTATGACACCCCTCACCACAGATTTTCATAACTGTGTCCAGAAAAAGCCCCTACTTTCTACACCTGGTTCGTACTGGACTTTTGACCACAACTTCTCTTTTTCTCCTTGCACCTGGTGTTTGTTAAATTATGTACAGTTATTTTCGTCATAACTCCGTTTCGACATCTAGCAACTGCCAAACTGTCAGAAACAAGTGTCACTGGATTCTTGTTAACTTTTGATACAGAGAGGCCCTTTTGGTTTCTAGGCCCATTAAATCCGCTTGACCTATCTCTTTTCCAAAAGGCCTCAGGCTGCACCAGTTTTCTACACGATACATCAAATCTAGCCAGCCTCATTCCCATGTGCCACCCAAATGTGAGGTTTCCAGACCTAGCCACACCTCCTTGCTGGCCTCCGCTTACATAAGTACATAAGTAATGCCATATTGGGAAAAGACCAAGGGTCCATCGAGCCCAGCATCCTGTCCACGACAGCGGCCAATCCAGGCCAAGGGCACCTGGCAAGCTTCCCAAACGTACAAACATTCTATACATGTTATTCTTGGAATTTTGGATTTTTCCAAGTCCGTTTAGTAGCGGTTTATAGACTTGTCCTTTAGGAAACCGTCCAACCCCTTTTTAAACTCTGCTAAGCTAACCGCCTTCACCACTTTCTCCGGCAACGAATTCCAGAGTTTAATTACACGTTGGGTGAAGAAAAATTTTCTCCGATTTGATTTAAATCTTAGCCTCCCTTCTTGTCATGTGCTTGAATTGCTGCTGCTGCTTTGTTTTCATGCAGTGGATACAGTGCTGGTATGAACCATGGTACCTTCAGCTGCAGTGGTAATGTGAAGTAATGCCCAACGGATGGGAGCTATGGGATATGTTGTACCTGGGCAAGGTAAGGCAGACACCAAACAAAAGAGTGAGCCGAATACCAAGAGGATATCCAATATTCAAAGACCTTTATTGTAGCAACACACAGAAAGATCCGACACGGCCATGTTTCAGCGTGTGAGCCTGCTTCAGGGGTCAAAAAAGGAAAGTTGAATCCAGAGATTACAGAGCCCATTGCTGTGTAAATCACTTTGCTCATGATTGAATCAGTCGCTACTGCTCTACAATGCAAAAATCAGTCCAGAAAACCTCCTCATCCATGAGGATTTTGTCTCCTTCCTCCTCCTTTTTTTTTCCTCCAAGTTAAAGCAGTAAAATAAGAGGCACTAACCTCTTGTTTCTTTTTCAGACCCACAGGACAGAGGTAGACGAGAAGCAGCGTAGGATCAGTCAGCTCCCTCAATGACCAATCACTGCAATCTGATCCCCTTCACCCAGGGGGTCCTTTTACAAAGGTGCGCTGAAAAGCGGCTTGCGGTAGTGTAGGCGTGGGTTTTGGGCACACACAGAATCATTTTTCAGTGCGCCTGTAACAAAAGGCCTCTTCCCCACCCCCAACCCCAAAATGGATGTGCAGCAAAATCAAAATGGTCACATGTCCATTTTGGGTCTATCACCTTACTGCCAGTCATAGACCTAGCGGTTAAGAATTTGGGCAGTAAGGACCCTATCCAGCTTATAATTGAAAAAGAAAAACGCCTATATTGCGACCCAAATCGGGAGATAGACGTTTATCTCACAAAAACGAATAAAGCGGTATAATCGAAAGCCGAATTTGGACGTTTTCAACTGCACTCCGTCGCGGATTCGGACAAAGTTGATGGGGGCGTGTCAAAGGCGTGGTGAAGGCGGAACTGGGGCGTGGTTATCGGCCGATCAGAGATAGGCGCCTTTCGCCGATAATGGAAAAAAAATATGCGTTTTTAGCGAGAATTTAGGGCACTTTTCCTGGACCCTGTTTTTCCATGAATAGGGCCCCAAAAAGTGCCCTAAATGACCAGATGACCACTGGAAGGAGTCAGGGATGACCTCCCCTGACTCCCCCAGTGGTCACAAACCCCCTCCCACCACAAAAATATGCCGTTTCACAACTTTTTATGTTCACCCTCAAATGTCATACCCACCTACCTGGCAGCAGTATGCAGGTCACTGGAGCAGTTATTAGGGGGTGCAGTGGACGTCAGGCAGGTAGACCCAGGCCCATCCCCCCCCCACCTGTTACACTTGTGCTGGTAAATGGGAGCCCTCCACACCGCCCCCCAAACCCACTATACCCACATGTAGGTGCCCCCCTTCACCCCTTAGGGCTATAGTAATGGTGTAGACTTGTGGGTGGTGGGTTTTGAGGGGGATTTGGGGGGCTCAACACACAAGGGAAGGGTGCTATGCACCTGGGAGCTCTTTTACCTTTTTTTTTTTTTTTTTGTAAAAGTGCCCCCTAGGGTGCCCAGCATAGGCGTAGACTGGGGGGGGCGAGGGGGGGCAATGCCCCCCCAAACGACGCGAGGCGCCGCCGCGCCATTAGTTAAAAAAAAAAAAACAACCACATGCAGGCACGCGCTCCTCTCGGTCCGCTAGGCTTCCCTGCCCTCTCTATCTGCGTCCCGCCTTCCTCTGACGTCATTTCCTTTCGGGCGGGACGCAGACAGAGAGGGCAGGGAAGCCAAGCGGACGGAGAGGAGCGTGTCCGTCTACCCCTCTCTCTTCCTCCCTCCCTCCGGCGCAGGCAGCAGTCTTCCAGCGTTCCTGGCAGTGGTAGCATTGTACACGCTGCCTTTGGCTCTGCCCCGAAGCCTTCTCTTCAAGTTCCTGTTCCCGCATAGGTGGGAACAGGAACTTGAAGAGAAGGCTTCCGGGACAGACCGAAGGCAGCGTGTACATCGCTACCGCTGCCAGGAACACTGGAAAATCTGAAGACTGTTGCCTGCACCGGAGGGAGGGAGGGAGGGAGGAAGCGAGGGGGTAAACGGAGTCACCATCTTGGACCTCGGGGGGGGGGGAGCAGAGGGAAGATGGATGGGACTGGGAGGGGTGGGAAGCAGAGAGAAGGAGCAAGAGATGGATGGGACTGGGAGGGGTGGGAAGCAGAGGGAAGGAGCAAGAAATGAATGGGACTGGGAGGGGTGGGAAGCAGAGGGAAGGAGCAGGAGATGAATGGGACTGGGAGGGGTGGGAAGCAGAGGGAAGGAGCAAGAGATGGATGGGACTGGGAGGGATGGGAAGCAGAGGGAAGGAGCAGGAAATGAATGGGACTGGGAGGGGTGGGAAGCAGAGGGTAGGAGCAAGAGATGGATGGGACTGGGAGGGGTGGGAAGCAGAGGGAAGGAGCAAGAGATGGATGGGACTGCGAGGGGTGGGGAGCAGAGGGATGGACCAGGAGATGGATGGGATTGGGAGAGGTCAGGCACAGCAGAGGGAAGGAGCAGAAGATGGATGGGACGGAGGGATGGTGAGCAGAGGGAAGGAACAGAAGATGGATGGAACTGGGAGGGTTGGGGAGCAGAGGGAAGGAGCAAGAGATGGATGGGACTGGGAGGGTGGGGAGCAGAGGGAAGCCTACTGGAAAGAAGACACTCCATAAAACAGAAGACACTGGGATCAAAGCGAATAGAAAAACTAAATGATCAGACAACAAAGGTAAATAAAAGTATTTTATTCATAATTTATTAATTGAAATGTGTCAGCTTTTTGAAATGTGCATCTGTGATATTTTGCCTGTAAATTTCATTTCCTTCCTCCATATTAGCATATTCATTTGCATATTTATATATGCAAATGATATGCTAATATGCTCCGCCCATTCTTTGCCCCCCCCAAATGAAACAGTCAAACTATGCCTATGGTGCCCAGTTGGTGTCCTGGCATGTGAGGGGGACCAGTGCACTACGACTCCTGGCCCCTCCCACGAACAAATGCCTTGGATTTATTCGTTTTTGAGCTGGGCGCTTTCATTTTCCATTATCGCTGAAAAACAAAAATGCCCAGCTCACAAATTGTTGAATAAAACATGGACGTCTATTTTTTCCCAAAATACGGTTCGGTCCGCCCCTTCACGGACCCGTTCTTGGAGATAAACGCCCATGGAGATAGACGTTTTCGTTCGATTATGCCCCTCCACGCACGTCAGATGTTCGCTATTCGTATCTGAAAATTTAAAAAAAAAAAATTCAGACGCGCATAGACGCACACCAAGAATGAAATTACTGCAAGACACACACGGTAGTCAGGCAGTAAGTCCATTTTGGTGCACAATGGGCGCACGTAGGTGCCTACGCAGCTTAGCAAAAGGGGCCCTCAGTTTTTTTTTTGTTTTCTTTCCTTTTTTTTTTTTTTTTTTTTTTTTTACTTTTTGGACTTAATGCAGCTGCACTGTTTCAGGTGAGTCCCCCTTCTCTTTTGTAAGTGTGTGTGAGACTGCTGCAGGAAATGTTGCGGCTGGACTTTCTCTGTGTTTTGTTTTGTTTTTTTAATTTTCAAATTCAATTAGATTTTTATTTTATTTTTCTGCAGATTACAGTACAGTGCTCATCAGGCCAGAATGGCTGAAAAGAGACCCAGGCCATCTGCGGCCACTTTAAGCACCCCCATCCCTCTTTGTCTCATTGTCCGCTCCCCTGGCCAGCCAGTCTTGCTGCAGCTCTGTTCAAAATGGCTGCCTACGCTGCCCGGCAATGGCAGAAGTAAGTCCATTTTGGCTGATTTGTTGGAAAATGGAGGGGAGGGGGGGGGGGAACATGTTTTGTTTGGTGTCTCTGCAATGGATTCACTGCCTTTTGCCTCTGAAATGTTAGGGATCCTAAAGGGGCTAAGCAGAAATCCAATACATTATAATGGCTATTACTTCTTAGATTCAAGATAGGCGCTTAACTTATTTTTGAGCATAAGTGGACTTAGGGGTCCTTTTTACTAAGCCGTGTAAGCGTCTACACACGCCCAATGCGGTAATTTCATTTTTGGCATGTGTCCGCTATGCGTGTCTGAAAAGTGTTTTTATTTTCTGGCACGTGTAACAGACGTGTGCCAAGTGGCATTTGGCACGCGTAGGTCATTACCGCCTGGTTACCATGTGAGTCTTTACCGCTAGGTCAATCGCTGGACACGCAGCAATTTTCATTTTGCCGGGCGTCCGTTTTTGACAAAAAATTTTAAAAAGGTCTTTTTTTATAGGCATTGCTAAAAAATGGATCACACCCAAAACCTGCACCTACACTACCACAAGCCATTTTTTAGCGCTCCTTTGTAAAAAGACCCCCTTCATTCTTTCTACCACTGCAGGGCAATATGTGCCACATTGGCACTGCTACACTGCCTGCCAGGATTAGCATGTCCCTGTCCTTCTGGCTGGTTCACCCTCTTGCTGGTGCAGCAACCTCATCCAAAAGGAGGGGGGAGGGGAACCACCCACAACCAGACCATCAAACCTGGAAAGGGGCGAGAAAAGGCAGCAAACGTGGTCGCCCTGTTTATACCCACACACAGGTCCCTTCAATTTCCTAAATCATAAGAATGCAATCAAAATCGTTTTTGATCAAGAGTTTTGCTATGACAGAAAATCTTTGAAACACCAGTGAAAGCGCAGTTTAATGCATTCAGCTAAATTGCCTGAGAGGAAACAGTACTACAGCTTTCTAAAGCACTTTCCCCTTAGGCCATTTACTAGGAAACTAGTCACTAACTGCTGGTAACAACCAATTTCGGAAGGATTATTACTCTTAACTGGTATTCAGTGGTTATAATAGCATTTCATTCAAGGCATTAGTAACTGTGGAACAGCTGGGCCAGCTGTGTTGGAAAATCCGCCTTTCCCTTTATATATAATGGCTATTTTTTTTTCAGTCTAAATATTCATATATCATCTCATGTTTATTATCTGCCGCATGCACTTTTCCTTCTAGAAACTGATTTTCAGTTTAGAATTATGATTTAACATTGCAAAATACAGCACTGCATACATTAATAAAAATGAATTAGAGACATTAAAAACAATAACATTTTCCCCTCAATAAACCCTTAATTTAAACTGGGAATTAAATGTAACTCTGGTTCCCAACCTATATCTTATTGCAATTGTAAGTTATGAGAGGTATCATTGTTACTAAATAGAATATATTAACTGAGTGTTGCAACATTGATTTCATGTAATTGCTATGATATAATATGTTAACATACCACATGGGAGTCTACACCAGGCTTCTAGGATGTCTTTTACTCATAGCCTCATTTTGCAGGATGTAAGTCATAAAGTAACCTGTTTTATTAAAATATAATAAGCATTTACTTTGTAAACTAGTGTATGGTAACAGTTGCCAAAAGCCAAGGCAACAGTTATTGCTCGATCATGACACTTATCACACACTATTTTGTGCAGTAACTGCTTGCCATGGCAGAGGACAAGAACACGGTCATAGGCCCTGGAACAGGAGGACCCACAGGTGCCATGGCAACCCCCAGAATTTTGCTACCCTTCCTCTCTCCCCTTGAAGCCTTGCTTTTCTTACCTTGCATCTGGAAATATTCAAGGTTGGCTTCCATCCCCTCCAGACCGAAACATGAAGTTTGGAGGGGGTGGAAGCCAGCAGACCTTGAACATCTGAAGGCCCTGCATCGTGTTAATAATGGGCTCCCCTTATCACTCTAGGATTATCACTGTCATTTCACTCTCATTCCAGTGTCCCAAATATCCACTACTTAGTACTGTGGAGTGCTGAAAGACCAGTGGTGTTTAGTATTTTTACCACCTCTCTAAACTATCATATATAATACTAGTAAAACATGCCCGTTTCATGCGTTAATAAAACGGGCGCTAGCACGGTTTCCTTCCAAACCTCCCCCCCTCCCTACTCACCCCTTTCGGCGTTCTGATGGCACTGCCCGCCATTGTTGCGGACCTGAGCACGCCACCTTCAATCTGCTGCATCGTTGGTTGTGATGCCACTGATGCCATAGCTCCGCCCTCGACGTCATCACGTTTGACGCGAGGGCGGGGCCCCAACACACTGTTTTCGGTGGCTTCACCACCACGAAGGCTTCGAACCGGAAGGAAGTGCCCGGAGGACCTGACAGTGACGTCAGTGTCCTCAGAACGTTGAGGGTGAGTTTTATTATATAGGATAACGGCTTTAGAGAGATAAAATACAAGGCCACACATATGAGAAAGTGAAGTTAGAGATTTTATTACTCACCAAGAGAAAGTTACAATTACCAATTTTAACCTCTCATGGGGGAGGGGGTCACAGAGCCACAACACAACCGTGCTGCTTGCATCTGAGACTCCAAAGAATATATAAGCAATCAAATACTTTTATTTATTAATCTCCAAATATATGTACAATCAATTGCTTATGGGAGTACAGTACCACAGCTACACATAGGTATTCTTTGGGTCTGAGTCGCTAATGTTTTATTTTAGGGCTCTTTTTACTCCCTCCCAAATCTTTATGTACTACCAACCCACAATTTGGAAGGACAAAAGACACCAAGGCTGCGTCTTGTGAAAGCAATCAGTTACTTTATTTCCCCTACTTACCAAATACAATCAGTAATTGCTTCCGGGAGAGAGACGCTGCTGCATAGACATGCTGTCTGCGTCCAACATCTCAACAGAAGTAGGAAATACAATCACTTATATATGGTAAACTTAACATTGCGTCTATGGGATACATGTCATTAGGCCTGCCTTTTTTCATCTTCCTCAAAAAGAATTATTTAGCTTCTCCTTTTGACCATCTGTTTTCCCTTACGTCAAACTGGCTAAACTACATTATGCTGTTCAAGCTGACTTGCTCCTTTTTTTCCTGTTTGCAAGCCTATTTTTGCACGCTAGGCTGTTCTTATCAGACCATGAGATTCTGGGTCACACAGATGTCAGTCTTGTCATTCTTGGCCTGTTTGGGCCTTATCTTATGGTTCAGACCTGTGCTCTTTATTATACAATTGGGCTGGCCATGCAATGTCTCCAATGTGGTTTATAGAGTTGCCACCCCAGGGGATCATGGTAAGTGAGACTAGCCAAAGTTATTCCACCTATTGTGGCGGCCAAATATGGCTGCTAAACTTGGCCGCTCTCACTTTAAAAATCGGTGGATAGCCAGTTATATCGCCCGATATAACTGGCTATCTTTAAGCCACTAAATAGCGATATTCAGTGCCAGAGAGCCAGCTATACAGCACTGAATATCATCAGATAGCCACTTAAGTGCTGTTGTAGCAGCCATTTTCCTTTGAATATTGGGCGGATAGTTTCTAGGAATGCACACAACCCACCCATGCCCTTCCCATTTGCCATGCTTCCATATGAGATGTGCGCATTAGAATTTACATGCATCAATTTGCAGAATATACTTAGAACGTTGCATGTGTAAATTGAAATGATTGCTCGCTATTGCCCAGTTATCGGTGCCATTTGGCTTGTTAAACAATTAAGTTGTGTGTGCAATTTGGCCGCACTGCCAACTTTAGTCGCCATGTATAGAATTTGAGGGTAACGGCATCTGCACTATCCCCCAGATTCTATAAATAGCGTGCAAATTTCTGCATGCACAACTAAATTGACTATCGAGCCAATTAGCACTAATTGGGTGCTAGCAATCAATTATTGGCAATAATTGGCTACATTTTTAATTTGTGTGTGCATCTTGCTAAGCACTATTCTGTAAAGATCTGCATGCAAAACTTATAATGTGCAACTCTAAAGGGGTGTGGCCATGGGAGGGGTATGGGCAGGTCAGGGGCATTCAATAAGATGCATGCAGTATTCTGAATACAGGGGATTGACGCCTAACTTACATGCCAGGATTTACACCAGGTTTCAGTTAGTGTAAATCCTCCCACTAAAAGTTTGGCACAGAAATCAGCTTTAAGCACTATCCTATAAATGGCACGCAACGTGGAGGATCCTATCGTCATGCTTAATAAGCAACTAATCTACTACAGATCGATTTATGGAACAATGCCAATATACCTCTTCTGTAGTTTCATCCAATTCAAACCATTACATTTTTGATTTGTATAGGCCCATCACAAGTGGACTTCCTCAAGAGATCAAATCTCTGTTATTCAGGAAGTAGGTGATACACCTAGTTCGTTATCGGTCTGTGATCATTTTCTTAATTCTTTTTTATAACTTTTTTCAACCTTTTTCAAAACACTTTTACATATGTGTCCATTCCATATTTTCTTATATATATATATATATATATTTTTTTTTTTTTAAATCCTTATCTTCTCAGATTTAATCAGGGATCTGAATACCCTTGTCTTCTCAAAATAGATCGGGGATTGATGTGCCAAAATGTGTTTTGCCTATACTGTTTCAAGGCAGCCCCTGAAATCATTTGGCGCGAACTTATCATCCTGCTGTGACACGTTTCACGTATGCTGTTTCAAGGCAGCCCTATAAATGTAAAATATCCACTGTTAAGTCGAATAAAGGATCTCTTCAACATTTAACACACAAAATAGCAAACAAGAGGTCCCACCCTCATTTCCTGTTTCCGGAAGGGTGGGACCAGAGGCATAGCAGACAGAAGGGAAGACAGGCTGAAGCGCCGTGCCTGCTTGCCTTTTACTGCTGCCGGCAGACCCCGAAGAAAGAACTTTTAAATTCAGGCCGGCACACAGGAAGGCGAGGGGCAGGCGGAGGACTGGGAGAAGAGGGCGGGCAATGCAGGTCGGGCTGCCACTTGGAGGGGAGAGAGAGAGAGGGAGGGAGGCGCCGGGGTCTGGAACTCATAGGAGAGGGGGGCATGGAACTCGGGAGGGAGGGGGTGGGCCTGGAACTCTGAGGAGAGGGGAACCTGGAACTCGGAGGACAGGGGGGGAGGGAGGGGGACGATTCTCCCACGATTGAATCCTCACCTCCAACGTTCTGTGGCTGGCTGGTACTGGTTTCCCTTCCCTCTCATTGATCCTCCCTCTGACGTCATCACATTCCGATGCGACGGCGGACCAATGGGAATTGTGTTATGAACCCAGGCATCCAGACGTAGAACATTTGAGATGCAAATTATTATATAAGATGGATATATATAGGATGGATGAAATTCCCCACACAAAGAACAAGCATAGGTTGAGATCTCATACCAATTGTGATTCTGTAGGTTGTGTGTATGGGGTGGTTTGTCCCTGCAAACTGTGGTATTTAGGGATGACTACCCAAAAGGTTAAGTGCAGAATCGCTCAACATTTAAGTTGTATTAGAACAGGACGCATAGAAGCCCCACTTGTACCCCACTGGATAGCTGCTGAACATTCGTTCAGATATTTAAGATTTGTGGTCTTGAATCAGGTAAGATTAGATAGAGGGGGTAACCTCTCTTCTTGTCTATTGAGGAAAGAGCAGCGCCTTATTCATCAGTGGAATACGGTATCTCCAGGTCGGCTTAACCGTGAGATTGATTGGTTGAGTATTTAATTTAATCACTGAGAATCCTAAGCGCCAGTACGCTTGTGTGGGCGTTTTTTTTGCTTCCTATGCTGCTGGTGGAGGTGTGTTCCCGACTGCTGATAGAAGTCGGTAAGAGATTTTTCTGATAGAAATTTAAAGTTCTTTTATAAAAAGGTTTATTAGTATGTGAGATGTGTAGTTAAGATCAAATTTCATGCACTCTGTACTTTTAGGATGAATATATGACCCTTAAAGATGCCATAGATGGCGAAACACAATTGTGTCGGGTTTTACGTTTCATTTCTACATTTTGGAAAATACTGAGGCTAAAGAAAGTTACGGACACCAATACTGGACCGTCTACAAGTACATGATTAAACAAGAGATGTCCTTTTGTCCCAGTATTATAAAGCACAGTTCATATAAAGTCTGGTGGAAGATCAGAGATGTTTAACAAGAACTGCAACATCAAACTTTGATACGGGACATTACAAATGTTGTATTAATGGACATATTAAGATTATGATAAAGAAGGACCAGTTAATGTGTCACGATTTAACATTTATTTAAGCACAAGTTGTTTTAATGATCTATTAGATGATTGTATTAATATTGTGTGAATGAATGGAAGATTGAATGCGCATGTGGTTTATTCTAAGTCGATTTGTCATATAAAAGTTCTGAGCTTAATAAAGTTTTGTATTGAATTTAATTAGAGTGAACGGTTGTTTTGAATAATAATATATAAGCAATACAACCAATTGTGGATTTAAACCTATATATTTTTTGATTGTGTGTGTGTGTGTATATATATATATATATATATATACATACACACGTGTGTGTGTTTATTTGGGGTTCTGGGGTGTTTGTATGTGGGATGGTAGTCTTTGTCTACCTGGGTTGCATGTACAATTCTTTTCTTACAGTATATGATAGAATGAATAAGAGGTTAGGAGGCCTTTATTGGCCTTCCACAATCATATTAAACAGAACATACATTGATACAAGAAAACAGAGTCCATGCAGCTCAGCAAATGGTGGAAGGCAGATAACAATACAGGCCAACTGGTACACAAACACTGAATACAGCTTGGAAAAAGAATGATGATGGACCCAGACTAATGCCCTGTGCATTCAGTTGCTGTAACAGTACTTCTGGGATCCTCTGGTCCTATACCTACACCTACATACCCTCTTCCCCACAATTTGAAGCCTGTTTCCAAATTATGAGCCTCTGGGCCACAAAAGATGACGTGGTAGAGATAGCTAAGTCCACTACTCATCCCCTACTACAGATGAGACAATCGGCAGAGAGCCAAAGGAGACAGCAGTAGAAAGGGAGACAGGTTAAATTTAGAAACCTGCAATTAAGATTCTCCCAGCCAATTATCTGCAATAACAAGGGGATAGCCACGGTCACCTGTATTGAGGAGAGTGGAGATGAGATTAGGTAAGGTACACACACCTTTTGTTTTGTGGTGGCAGTTCCTTCAAGTGCCATCCTCCAGACCACTGGGCCCACTCTGGCCAAGAGATGTGATCAATGATTAGAAGGGCGTAGGGATTGTAGGATGCTCCTTACCTACTAGCCATCTGCCTCTGATTTCCCCACTCTGGAAGGCCTCATGTATGTTCGAGTGTGAAAGGACATAGGAATCCTGTCACCATCCTAGAACGTTTGCACAGACATCTGCTATTTTGAGTGCTGCATTGCAGATAACTTTCACATTGATGGAGTTGTATGCCTTTCTATTTTAATATTTGGCCTCACTGGCAGCAGGTGGCCTAAGGGCCACATGTGTCCCATCAATGGCCCTATGCACAGAGGGGAAATGAGCAATTTCATAGAAAGCTGTCATTGTTTCCTGCTGTTTGGCTTCACGCATCGGGAAACAGATATACAGGGTGTCCCTTTTCAAGAAGGCCTCCAGAAAGTGGGTATATATATGGAAGGTAGCAGGCTGGCTGATCCCTTTTGCAGTTCCTAGTGGAGTCTGGAAAGTTCCAGTTGCCAGAAAGGCCAGGGCTGTGGTGACTCGCACATGCACCGGCAGGACATGGCCCCTCCAAGAAGTAGGCTCCAGGGCCTCTTGCAGCTCCTCACACAACTGTGCTATGGTCTCTTTAATACAATGGAAACTAGCAACATACTGCTCATCTGTCAGGTCTAGAGGGTCCTGAGCCTGTATACCCTCTGCACCCGTCCCCTCTTCCTCTCCTTCTCCTCTGTTGGGCCTGGCCCTGATATGCCACCAACCACACAGAAACACACACACGCACACACACACTAACAAACACACCGACTTGCATACAGGGATGGTATACAGGGTGGGGGAGGGGGACAGGGAAAGCAGGTAGTGGGAAGGGAGGAATGGACAAAAGTGGACCAGGTATAGGTGAGAAAGGAGGAAGAAGGAGCAGCAGGGACATAATGTAAATG
Source organism: Microcaecilia unicolor (assembly GCF_901765095.1). NCBI lineage: Eukaryota > Metazoa > Chordata > Amphibia > Gymnophiona > Siphonopidae > Microcaecilia > Microcaecilia unicolor. The sequence continues at coordinate 620,738,192 of NC_044032.1, forward strand.
AAATAAGTATAGAGTTAACTCAGAGTACATATTAAAATCGTCAAGTATCACTAGAAGCATAGTAGAACATGCAAACACACTCTGAGTTCTAAAGACAAAATGGCGTCCACTTGAATGCTAATTATAACACCTGTGGAGCTCAGCAAAGACTTCAGCATCATCACTTCTGGCATGGGTGGAACCCAGATACCATGCAGATATCAGTTGTTCTTCAGTGCTGATCTAGACTCTCAAAAAAATACCACACTAAGGCCTAGAAGCTATTCTTAATATTAGGTTACTCTACAACTCTGGACAAGGTGACATTAGAATCCATAATCCTTGAATGGCAAGGCAACTGTTCCAACCTCTACACTACTTACTGTCTGTTAGCTGTCAACATGTTTTGGGAGATCAGCATGTTCAGGTCAGAGGGTGAGATTGGCATTTCCATTTATGTAATGCCCTGGAAAAATAAATATTGTGAGACATCTATCACATGCCCTCTCTCTCTCTCTCTCTCTCTCTCTCACTCCTTGTCTCCATACAAACAAAAAAATTCTATATCGGAAACTTGACAACAAACAGTTCTCTTAGAGATCTCTCACACCCAGGAGATATAGGATGGGTCTGTGTTCCAAGGACAAATCTCTCCATCACTCACTGTGGCCAGCTAACTTGAGTCAGATGTATCTGTTGAGCAGTTCCTATAGTGGGATTTAAACCCTGCCCAGTAGGTTCAAAGGTTGGTGTATTAACCATTACACCACACTACAAAGCTGACTCCCTGCATTGTAATTGAGAAGGCATCTTTCAGCACATTTGAGAGTGTCAGTCCAGCAGTGACCTGGAAGTGCCCCCAAATCGACAGGAAAATTCAGTTATTCCCATCAAGCTAGACAAATGTGTGTTTGATTGTTGTGACTAAGTGAAAAGCATGGACTGCACAACAGGAAATATCTCAGGACTCCAAGCTATAAGAACAGGTTTTCCCGTAGGAAAAGAGGTCTGTTTAACAGGAGCACTAAGTCAGAGGCGCCATATATAGAATAATGCCTAGTTCCATGGTCTGTGACCTTCATGTAGACGTGGCTATTTGAGCCAAACAAAACTTGGTGTAAATGCCTGAGCCAAGATTTCTGCGAGGAGCACCTAATTATTATTATTATTTCAGCATTTATACCCCACATTTTCCCGTCTAATGGTAGGTTTAATGTGGCATATAGTCATCTAAGAGTACAATAGGTTATAGGTATTACTGTTCTATGAGGATTACATTTATCTTAAAGTAAGCTGATTGCAATGTGATTTACAGTTATCATTAGAGTGAACATTTTATGTGACTTAGAGCGATCTAGATTGATGCAGGCTTGGTTCAGTTCTGTCCATTTTCATGATCATGGAGTGTATATCAGTGATCTGCTTGTCTACATTGGGTTGTCTGAGAGGAATTGTCTGAATAGGTGGGCTTTCAGGTGTTTTTGAAAGGATAGATAGTCATCCATGAATTTTAGGTTTTTTGATAGAGTGTTCGAGAGTTTGGTGCATATATAAGAGAAGCCGGTGGTGTATGTAGATTTGTATTTTAGGACCTGGCATCTAGGGAAGTGGAAGGTGAAGTATGACCTCGCACTTTTGGTTGTGTTCCAAAATGGTAGGTCTATTAGTCTGGCCATGTAGTCCATTGAGAAACCGAAGGTTATACTGTAGATCAAAGAGCAGATTTTGATGGATATGTGTTCTTTGATGAAGTATGTGTGCCAGTGGAGTTTTTGAAGTAAAGATCTAGTGCTGTTGAATCGTGTTTTTTTTTCTGAATATGAGTCTGGCTGCTGTATTTTATGCCATTTGTAATTTCTTTAGGATTTGGTCCTTGCATCCAGAATAGACTTCATTGCAGTAGTCAGCATAGGCAAGAACCATGGTTTGGACAAGGGTGCAGAACACATCTCTTGGAAAGTAGTGTTTTATATATTTCAGTTTCCACATTGTGTGGAACATTTTCTTTGTGGCATTTGTTGCCTGGTTGCCGAGGGATAAGTTGTAGTCTATTGTGATTCCTAGTATTTTTAGGTTGTCTACTATTGGAAGCAATGATCCCATGGCGTTGATGTTGGTAACGTGTTCGGTGTTATGAGGAGATGATAGTATTAAGCAGTTATTTTTTCTCTATTCCGAAGGCTGATGCCCAAGATTCCATGATAATTATGCTGTTTGTGATTCTGGAGGTGATTTTGGATGTCATTTTTGAAAGGGATATAGATTGATATGTCATCGGAGTAGATGAAAGAGTTGAAGCCATGTTTGGATAGGGACCTTGCAAGGAGAAATAGCATTAGGATAAATAGTATTGGTGAGAGTGGTGAACCCTGGGGGACTCCACACTACTTTCCTGGGGGGGGGGGAGAGATCTCTGAGTTTCATTTTAATTGATAGGACCTGGTGGTCAGGAAACCTTTGAACTATTCGAGTACTCTTCCTCTGATTCCGGATTTGTCGAGTATTCTTTGTAGGATTTGGTGGTTGACCATGTTGAATGCACTCAACATGTCAAACTGAAGTAATAGGATGTTTTTCCCTATTGAGATTTCTTGTTTGAATTTAGCCAGGAGTGTAATCAACATCATTTCTGTACTGTGGTGAGACCTGAATCCTGACCGAGACTTGTATAATAAAGAGAATTTGTTTTTTTTTAATTTTTTATTTATCATTTTCACATTATTACAAGCATTACTACTTGAATAAGAAAAACAGTTAGAAAATCTTCAAATTAAAAAAAAGAATCCAGGAAACCATTACAAAACTTGCATTAGACCACCAATTAGGGGCTAAGAGCCGTTAACTTAGGAGAAAGTATATTCAGTAAAATACATTTCAAGATGCAATAAAGCATTAGCAGATTATTATAACCCCCCAAATCATATCATGTTGCCCTTTATTTAAATCTTGAAGCCAAACAAGACGGTTTAAAGTCAGCAAGTACTATAATAATTTTTTCTGAGAAATAAATTGTTTTAAATGTTCAGGATTAAAGAAAACATATTTCGTCCCCAAATATTTTATGTTGCATTTACACGGATAATTCAAGTGGAATGAGGCTCCTAAAAACAAAATTTCTGGTCGAAGTGCTAAGAAATCCTTCCTCCTAGTTTGAGTTAGTTTAGTAACGTCTGGGAATACCCAGATTTTCCCTCCATAAAATGGAGTTTGTATATTCTTCAAAGCCATTTTCCTGACAAGTTCTAAATCTTGGAGAAATACAAATGAAACCAACAAAGTCTGTCGCTCAAGTTCATCAGACAACGATGTTTCCAACAATTCAGAGACATTCAATTCTGGTTGTTCCAACCTTTGCTCGGTTTTCTTTGTAGGAAGCTAATAAATTTTAGTTACTGGAGGTATACTTTCCGAAGAAAATTTTAAATTTTCCAGCAATAAAGAGAATTTGTTGATTAATTTGATTAGCTGGTTGGCCCCTATGCCTTCCATTATTTTGGTTGTTAGTGGTATGGATGCTACTGATCTATGGTTTGAGATATCTTTAGCTTCTTTCTTGCTGTCTTTTAGGAATTGGTGTCAGCAGTATTTTGCCCTTTTCCGTTGGGAAGTGGCCTTCACAGAACATAAAGTTTATGTGGGGATATGAATTCTATGAAGTGGTTGGAGGTGCTTTCATGATGTAGTTGGGATTTGTGTCTAGCATGTAGTCTGTGGTGTAGAATTTATTTATTGCTTGTTTTACTATTTCATTGGTGAGTAGAGTGAAGGTTGTCCATGTTCTGTCCAATGGGGATTCCTCTGGGTGGTTGTCCAGTTTGTCTATAAAGATTTTGGAATTAGAGTCATCTTGGGGTAGGTTTCTCCATAGGTTCGTGATCTTCTCTTCAAATAATTTGGCCAGTTGGTTTGTTGGCTGGAGATCATTGTTGGTTGTGGTCATATGTTTGGTGTCCAGAAAGTTGTTTGCGAGCATTTATAGTTTCTTCATGTCTTTAAAATCTGAATCTACTTGTTCTTTGTAGAATTTTCATTTTGCTTGTTTTATTTTGTATTAGTATTTTCTTTTAAATGTTTCTCTCCATTCTGTCTTGTTGGGTTCACTTTTGTTGTTCATCCATACTCATTGTTGTCTCCTGCAGTGGGTTTTTAGTTCTTTCAATTCCTCATCATACCATGGAATCGTTTTGTGTTTTTTGTGAGGTTTTGGTTAGCATGGGGGCTATATTGTTGAGTACGGCAGTTCATCTTTTGACCCATTCGGAAAGGAATTCTGTGGAGTCAGTAGGTGTTGACCATTGATTTTTATAAATAGAATGCCAGAATTTGGTTGTATCCACCTTTCCTCTTGATTTGTATGAGGTTGGTTTTTATGTTGGCTGGGTCCCCTGTTCTTTCCAGTAAATGGTCACATCTAGCCTGTAGTGGTCTGACCAGGGTGTTTCTGTCCATCTCAGGTTCTATATTGTGAAATTCTGGTTAGTTGAAAATCTGTGTCACGTTTCGCCTGAAATCTCAGGGGTAGTGAGCCCTTGGGCCACTGCCGAGGGGCGGCAGCGGCAGGAGAACCACCCAAACACAGACAAGGCAGAACAGACGTACCAGCAAACCCAGGACCGGAACTACCAGGCGAAGACTGCAGCTGAGGCAACTCAAACTGGAGCAAGCAGGACAGGAATTCAGCCCAAACTTCACCTGCACTTGACCCCCGTTCCTCAGGAGTTGAGCCCCTGGGTGCAGGCGGCCGGCAGGGCTTACCAGACAGGGCAGGAAGGCAGAACTGCAGGAAACAGCAGCCGGCCGGCGAACAGCAGGACACGTCCAGAAAACACACCGGGGTTCCATGCAGTCAGCAAGCAGCAGAAAAAAAACAGAAAACAATCTGGGCAGGCAGCAGACAGAAGAATAAACCAGGGGAAAAGCAGGGTCAAAGCCACAAACAGCAAAGAGCACAGCAGCACTGCAACAACTCTCACCAAAGGAAACTCCTTTGAGGACCTCTGTTGCAAGGCAAACTAAAGAACTTCCCAGGTGACTAATAAAGGCATCATACCAGGGAGTTCACCAGGTACGGGTACTGCTTAGTTCCAAAAAAGTCCCAAAAGAATCTGGAAGGCTGGAAGATCCGGACCGGACCAGCATATCTTCTGAAACATGGGAAACGGAAAGTCATCAGCTCACAGCAGCCACCAGGTCTAACCACCGGGGGGCGAGGTGACTGAGAGCAAGGAACCTGGGCACAACCGTGACAATCTGTATGCTAGGAGGTCTAGGGCATGGCCTTTTACATGTGTTGTGTTTACTTATGGCTGTTGGAAGTCCCATAATTGGAGAAATTTGTTGCATACTCTTGTGCTCTCTGTTCTTTGTCTCCTATTATCAATGTGTTTGGATTAGCAATGCAGGTGTTAGAGATGAAGTCCATAAAGTTTGTTTGTGCTGCTTTTCAGTTTCCTGGGGGGTCTATAGAGTAGGATGCAGCACAAGTGGCTGTGCAGAGATTTGTCCTATATTTTGAACAAGGTGATTTCCAGTTGTGATGTTATGGATACCACTATGGATTTGGCTGCGAAAAAGGATTTGTAAATAAGGGCAGTGCCCCGCCCCCTTTTTCCTGTTCCTGGTCCAGTGCAGAATTTTGTAGCCTGGGGGACAGAGGTCCGCGATTATAGGGTCTTCCTTGTTATGGATCCATGTTTCATCGAGGAAGACTAGTCCGAGAGCCATGCCCCTCCCACTGCCACGCCCTCTTTTGAGCTCTGTGCAGTTTGATTTACACATATTGATTTATAGAATAAACTTAGCGAGCTATGTGCCTAAATCCTAATTAGTGCCAATTAGTACCAATAATTGCTTGTTAGCATCCATTTATCGGTGCTAATTGCCATGATAACTAATTAAGTTACATATGGGAGGAATTCTATACATGGCGTTTGAAATTCTGCATCAGAAAAAATCAGTACTAAACCATGATTCCTGTGCTTAACTTTCAGTACCAGAATTATACTTGGTGTAAATGCTGGCGCTCAAGTTAGGTTCGCTGAGGCAGTATTCTGTAACAATGATCGTAACTTTTTGGAACGCCCCTGACATGCCCATGCCCCTCCCATGGCCATAGGCTTTTTTAAATAGGGGCAGTAAATGGCCATGTGCTAAAATTAAAAGTAGTGTGCGGCTATTTACTGCCTGAGCCCTTACCACCACCCGTTGACCTAGCAGTAAGGGCTCACATGCTACACGTGCGGTACTCATATAGTGCACGCCAATGTGGCTGTGCTGCCAATTACCGCTGGAAACACCCCCTGAGGTAGAAAATATTTCTACCACGGGAAACAGCACGTGCCAACTTCAAAATTACTGCCAGGTGGGTGCGTTAACCAGGCGGTAGTGTCAATTTGGTAAACGCTACACGCGCAGTAAACCTACCGCCACTTTGTAAAAGTGCCCCTAAGTGAGAATACAGTATACATATATGTCTTTTGCCTGACAAACTAGCTTGGCAGTTCAGTTCTGCATTTGTTCCTCTCTTTTAAGCTAAATAAGAATAGATCACAATCATATCATTAACCATGCTTTTTAGTAACTCTGGCTTTTTCTGGAAATTTACATCTTCCTCTATGTTTCACTTAAGGATTCATACCCTGTTTTCTCACCTAAAGAATCCTAATGAGGTAGAGTGAATGAGATCTATGGGGAAAGCATTGGACCCAGAGACTAAAGGTAAAAGAATGATTGATGGGATGAAATTAGCATAAAAATACAATCAGGATCAGATTTTAAAATGAATTTTTAAGCAGCCTAAGAGCTACTCTTTGATTTATAGTCTGATGGAAGAAATAATGCCTCATTCAGTGAATAAAGTTGCTTCACTGTGCGACTTAAGAATGTTCTGATCTTCCTGATGGGGAATATAATAGAACCAAAGAGTAAAGTGTTTTTTTTTTTTGGTTTTTTTTTTTACAAACCTAGAAATATCCAACACAATATTCTTAATGTTAAAACATAAGCATAGCAGGTCAGAGTATTATGGATAAGAACAGAAAATACAGAACTATAGTTCTGTTTTTCTCCTGGATCTATAAAACTCTTTCCATAGAGGAAAGAGTTGTCTACTTGTCTTGTTACGAGAAAAACAGATTTTTGTGTGACTTGAGACCTGATCTATCATGATCATTTTTCACAAACACAGAAAACAAGGAAACCCTTAGTGAATTGGGTCTTTAATATGTCAATGTCATGCGTAGAACTTCAGGAGAAATATTTTCAAAAGCCTATCGTCAATGCGTCAAGCACATTATTGAAGAAAGGACTGGTGTGGTTCTATTGCTCTGATATCAAATATATTATATTGCACCTGGTGAACTGCAGAACAGAACAAAGAAAAATGCATTCCGAACCAATCAGTTCTAAGAAATAAAGGTGCCACGGGCAATAAAATGCATTTTTGATGTGATGTCACATGGCCTTTTGATTAACTCTGTAACTTCTATTCATGTACTGCAGGAGTGCCACTAGACCTGATAGCTCTAGAATGTATAATGTGTAGGAGTGTTTAAGTAAAAGGTTTCTCCTTTGAGAGTGGCCATGGAGGCTATATGGAAATGTGTTGATGTCAGGTAAGAGTATAAAAGTTCTAGCTTGGGGAGAAAAATTGTATTTTGCTTCTTTTCTGCCAACCAGATACAGGCTGAGAGCTCAGTAATGTGAAGACTCAGGTTAGGCCCTGAAGAATCGAAGAACTTGAAGGGTTGAGGAAAAGGAAAATATTCCTTCATCCAAGGTGGGAATGCCTGGGAGGGGAGTGGTGCTCACATTTGGAAAGAGAATGTCCTAGGTCTGCAAATCTGCATTTGTAGAGCAGCATTCAGGAGTAAGAAAATAAGAAGCCAATCGGTCCACAATATCCACCGTGGAACAAAAGACAAGAAGCATCTCTTGATGATGAAAATGCAGTCTTTAATAAATTGTATCAATAACTGTGAATCCTGGGAGCATCAATACGATTTATTAAAGACTGCATTTTCTTCATCAAGGTCTTTTGTTCCAGTTTCAACACTCATAAGTACATAAGTATTGCCATACTGGGAAAGACCAAAGGTCCATCAAGCCCAGCATCCTGTTTCCAACAGTGGCCAATCCAGATCACAAATACCTGGCAAGATCCCAAAAAAGTGCAAAACATTTTATACTGCTTATCCCAGAAATAGTGGATTTTCCCCAAGTCCATTTAATAACGGTCTATGGACTTTTCCTTTAGGAAGCCGTCCAAACCTTTTTAAACTCCACTAAGCAAACCGCCTTTACCACATTCTCTGGCAACGAATTCCAGAGTTTAATTACACGTTGAGTGAAGAAAGCTTTTCTCCAATTTGTTTTAAATTTACTACATTGTAGCTTCATCGCATGCCCCCTAGTCCTAGTATTTTTGGAAAGCGTGAACAGATGCTTCACATCTACTCGTTCAACTCCACTCATTATTTAATAGACCTTTATCATATCTCTCCTCAGCTGCCTTTTCTCCAAGCTGAAGAGCCCTAGCCACTTTAGCCTTTCCTCATAGGGAAGTCGTCCCATCCCCTTTATCATTTTCATCGCCCTTCTCTGCACCTTTTCTAATTCCACTATCTTTTTTGAGATGCAGCGACCAGAATTGAACACAATATTCGAGGTGCAGTCGCACCATAGAGCAATACAAAGGCATTATAACATCCTCTTTTTTGTTTTCCATTCCTTTCCTAATAATACCTAACATTCTATTTGCTTTCTTAGCTGCAGTAGCACACTGAGCAGAAGGTTTCAACGTATCATCAACGACGACACCTAGATCCATTTCTTGGTCCGTGACTCCTAACGTGGAACCTTGCGTGACGTAGCTATAATTCGGATTCCTCTTTCCCACATGTATCACTTTGCACTTGCTCATATTAAACGTTATCTGCCATTTAGATGCCCAGTCTCCCAGTCTCGTAAGGTCCTCCTGTAATTTTTCACAATCCTCCCGCGATTTAACCACTTTGAATAACTTTGTGTCATCAGCAAATTTAATTACCTCACTAGTTACTCCCATCTCTAGGTCATTTATAAATATGTTAAAAAGCAGCAGTCCCAGCACAGACCCCTGAGGAACCCCACTAACTACCCTTCTCCATTGAGAATACTGACCATTTAACCCTACTTTCTGTTTGCTATCTTTTACCCAGTTTTTAATCCACAATAGAACACTACCTCCTATCCCATGACTCTCCAATTTCCTCTGGAGTCTTTCATGAGGTACTTTGTCAAACGCCTTCTGAAAATCCAGATATACAATATCAACCGGCTCACCTTTATCCACATGATTGTTCACCCCTTCAAAGAAATGTAGTAGATTGGTGAGGCAAGATTTCTCTTCACTAAATCCATGTTGACTTTGTCACATTAATCCATGCTTTTGAATATGCTCTGTAATTTTGTTCTTTATAATAGTCTCTACCATTTTGCCTGGCGCCAACGTCAGACTCACTCACTGGTCTATAATTTCCCGGATCTCCTCTGGAACCTTTTTTAAAAACCGGTGTTACATTGGCCACCCTCCAATCTTCTGGTACCATGCTCAATTTTAAGGATAAATTACATAGTACTAACAATAACTCCTCAAGCTCATTTTTCAGTTCTATCAGTACTCTGGGATGAATACCATCCGGTCCAGGAGATTTGCTACTCTTTAGTTTGTAGAACTGCCCCATTACATCCTCCAGGTTTACAGAGAATTCATTAAATTTCTCCGACTTGTCAGCTTCAAACACCATTTCTAGCACCAGTATCCCACCCAAATCTTCCTCGGTGAAGACCGAAGCATAGAATTCATTTAAACTCTCCACTACTGCTTTGTCTTCCCCGATCACTCCTTTTACTCCTCGGTCATCTAGCGGTCCAACTGATTCTTTTGCCAGCTTCCTGCTTTTAATATACCTAAAAATATTTTACTTTGTGTTTTTGCCTCCAACGCAATCTTTTTTTTGAAGTCCCTCTTAGCCTTCCATATCAGCGCTTTGCATTTGACGTGACATTCCTTATGCTGTTTCTTATTATTTTCAGTCGGTTCCTTCTTGCATTTTCTGAAGGATTTTCTTTTAGCTCTAATAGCTTCTTTCCTTAGGGGTAGCATGGAATGTAGCCACTATTTGGGTTTTTACCAGGCACTTGGCCACTGTTGGAAACAGGATACTGGGCAAGATGGACCATTGGTCTGACCCCGTATGACTATTCTTATGTTCTGTGATGTCTTATTTTAGCCATTTGGTTGTGCATTTAGGTCATAGCCACTAACATCTGACATCCAGAAGTCATGGTAAAAAGTAATGTGAACATTTAGGTGCATATATTTTTGTGCCATATTTATGAGCAGAATGGAGCTTCCATGTCCGTTCTGCTTGCCCTTTGTAACTACTTCCACAATAGTTTCTATTTAATATTTGTTGTGCTTTTTCTTATTCCTGAGGTATATAATAATAAAGCAGTGTGAGTAAATAGAGCTTTATGCATTTTATTTCTGGTACTATGTATTACACTTTCAGTATGCCACTAGGAAGATAAAGGAGAAGATAATATATGCCCATCAAAACAAGCCAGCTTTCATTTTTAACCAGCGGCCTTATTATTTTAGCAGGGTTTCTTCATGAAAATAATGCAATAGGATAAACCACTTTTGAAAGGGTTTAACATTTTAAATGTCTGAAAATTTGCCAGTGAGTCGCTTTTCAGGTGAGTTCTTCAGTTTTCGCTGCCTGACAGTTGCCATAATGGCTTTAATCATGCAGTCTGGTAGTGGAAGGGCTTAGCGCGCAGCAGCAAACTCACTGGTCAATGTCTGTGTCACTTCCCATGAAGGAGCAACTGTATTTCCCACTGCACCCTGGGAAAGTGCTAATTACAATAATGCCCTGTCAATCAAACTTCAGCAAGCAGGCCAAATTATTGTTGTTTGGCCCAAGACTCCGAATTTTATTGAAACTTATTTGTGTGGCATTCTTTGTCTGTGTACCTTATATAACTAATGATGATTGTTTATGGAAAGGTGCCTGTCCAATTATTTTTGAAGAAACACAGGAATGCAGAATGACTGGAAGCATCAGGTTTTCGCTCGAGAATGCCTCAGGTAAGAGGAAAATGGCTGCAGGCTATAAGGAATCACAAGAGACAAGTCAGAATCGTAAATTGGGAAACTGACATATCTCATCTAATATACTTGTGTAACTAGGCTTTTAAAAACCCTGACATTTAACTAAGTTTCTGGAGAAGTTGCAATTTTTCACTTTTATCAGCCGGATTTAACTCATTGCTATCATAAACAGACCTGCGGATAATTAGCACCAAAAGCGAGAAGACTAATGTGGCCATTGATCCCTATATCTAACCCCTTTTCTGCTGAAGAGTTCTTTATGTAAATTCTGTCTTCTTAAAGTCAAGCAGAGAAAGGTATAGCACCTTATCTTCTGTTATGTCACACTATGCTTCAAATTGGCATGAAAAAAAAATGCCTTTGTTCACTGGGGACATGTGAAATTTAGTTTGGAACCCACAGCCTATTAACGACCAGATATTTTAGAAAAATGTCTGTTAGAACTACTAAACTGAGCTGCAAAAAAGGTTTGCCAAAGAGTATGATTGATTTAATTGCTATGAAAAACATATCAGCAATCTGGGATGAAATAATCCTTTATCCAGTGGCATTCTTTTTATCAAGATATTGTTGGGCTCATTTTATATTATCAGCCCATAGGAACATTACTTTCTCCTCCAATACAAAAATCACTGTTTTTAACCTAATCTTAATTGTTAGCCACATTGAACTCGAGTACTCTTGGGGATAGTGTGGGATATAAACATAGTAACATACATAGTAGATGACGGCAGAAAAAGACCTGCACGGTCCATCCAGTCTGCCCAACAAGATAAACTCATATGTGTATACCTTACCTTGATTTGTACCTGCCTTTTTCAGGGCACAGACCGTACAAGTCTGCCCAGCAGTATTTCCCGCCTCCCAACCACCAGTCCTGCCTCCCATCTCCGGCTCTGGCACAGACCGTATAAGTCTGCCCTCCACTATCCTCACCTCCCAACTACCAACCTCTCTTCCCCTACCTGCTCCGCCACCCAATTTTGGCTAAGCTTCTGAGGATCCATTCCTACTGCACAGGATTCCTTTATGCACATTACTACTACTACTACTATTTAGCATTTCTATAGTGCTACAAGGCGTACGCAGCGCTGGACAAACATAGAAGAAAGACAGTCCCTGCTCAAAGAGCTTACAATCTAATAGACAAAAAAGTAAATAAAGTAAGCAAATCAAATCAATTAATGTGAACGGGAAGGAAGAGAGGAGGGTAGGTGGAGGCAAGTGGTTACAAGTGGTTACGAGTCAAAAGCAATGTTAAAGAGGTGGGCTTTCAGTCTAGATTTAAATGTGGCCAAGGATGGGGCAAGACGTAGGGGCTCAGGAAGTTTATTCCAGGCGTAGGGTGCAGTGAGACAGAAGGCGCGAAGTCTGGAGTTGGCAGTAGTGGAGAAGGGAACAGATAAGAAGGATTTATCCATGGAGCGGAGTGCACGGGAAGGGGTGTAGGGAAGGACGAGTGTGGAGAGATACTGGGGAGCAGCAGAGTGAATACATTTATAGGTTAGTAGAAGAAGTTTGAACAGGATGCGAAAACGGATAGGGAGCCAGTGAAGGGTCTTGAGGAGAGGGGTAGTATGAGTAAAGTGACCCTGGCGGAAGACGAGACGGGCAGCAGAGTTTTGAACTGACTGGAGAGGGGAGAGGTGACTAAGTGGGAGGCCAGCAAGAAGCAGATTGCAGTAGTCTAAACGAGAGGTGACAAGGGTGTGGATGAGGGTTTTGGTAGAGTGCTCGGAAAGAAAGGGGCGGATTTTACGGATGTTGTAAAGAAAGAAACGACAAGTCTTGGCAGTCTGTTGGATATAAGCAGAGAAGGAGAGAGAAGAGTCAAAGATGACCCCAGGTTTCGAGCTGAGGAGACAGGGAGAATGAGAGAGCCATCAACAGAAATAGAAAACAGGGGGAGTGGGGAGGTGGGTTTGGGGGGGGGGGGGGGGGAATGAGAAGCTCGGTTTTGGTCATATTTAATTTCAGGTGGTGTTGAGACATCCAGACAGCAATGTCAGACATGCACGCTGAAACTTTGGTTTGGATGCAAGGTGAGGTATTAGGGGTAGAAAGGTAGATTTGGGAGTCATCAGCATAGAGATGGTAGGAAAAGTCATGGGATGAGATTAATGAACCAAGGGAAGAAGTGTAGATAGAAAAGAGGAGGGGACCAAGAACAGAACCCTGAGGTACGCCGACAGGCAGAGGGATAGAAGTAGAAGAGGATCCACCAGAGTGAACACTAAAGGTGCGGAGGGAGAGGTAGGAAGAGAACCAGGAAAGGACAGAGCCCCGGAATCCAAGTGAGGACAGGGTATCGAGAAGTATGCTGTGATCGACAGTGTCAAAAGCAGCGGAAAGATCAAGAAGAATGAGGATGGAATATTGACCTCTGGATTTAGCCAGTAATAGGTCATTGGAGACTTTAGTAAGCACAGTTTTGGTTGAGTGGAGAGGGCGAAAACCAGATTGTAGTGGGTCAAGAATAGCATGTGAGGAGAGAAAATCAAGGCAGCGGCGGTGAACAGCACGCTCAAGTAATTTGGAGAGAAAAGGAAGGAGGGAGATGGGTCGGTAATTAGAGGGACAAGTAGGGTCGAGTGAAGGCTTCTTAAGGAGAGGTGTGACCACAGCATGTTTCAAGGCAGCAGGGACAGTCGCAGTGGAAAGTGAGAGGTTGAGAATGTGACAGATAAAAGGAATAGGAGAGATGGCATTAAGAAGGTGGGTGGGAATGGGATCAGAGGAACAGGTGGTACATTTTGAGGAAGAAAGGAGAAGTGTAGTTTCCTCAATAGTAACTTCAGGAAAGGAGGAAAGGGAATGAGGGGAAGGAGAGAGAGGGGAATGGACTAGTGGAGGGAGAGGTGGTGAGGTAGAGAAAGCAAGGTTTATCTTTTGAACCTTGTTGTGAAAGAATTCAGCAAGGGTCTGAGGAGATAATGAAGGGGGAGTTGGGGGAGGGGGCACATCCCACGCATGTTTGAATTCCGTTACCGTTTTCATCTCCACCACCTCCCGTGGGAGGGCATTCCAAGCATCCACCACCCTCTCTGTGAAAAAATACTTCCTGACATCTTTTTTGAGTCTGCCCCCCTTCAATCTCATTTCATGTCCTCTCGTTCTACCGCCTTCCCATATAAATGTCTTAAGCACATAAAATACAGTCCATTTTATAAAAAATAGCATTCTTAACCCTTTAGTGTCCAATGTTCCCATAATAAGCCATATGGGAACACTGGACACTAAAGGGATATTATTAAGATCAAATTTAGGGATGGAGCAACGGTATACATAAAAATACAAAAAGCATGCAAGAATACTGGAACAGTGCAGGGGTTAGGGAAAGCAATACCGCTCACCTGTAGCAGATGTTTTATGTAGAGAACAGGATTCATATGGCACACAAGTGGATGATGTCATCCAGAAGCACTGGGATGGAACTGCTATTGTAGAGCTCAGAATCCAGTGTAAAGTTCTGAACAAGTGTGGTCTTTCTTGTGGACAGCAGTCTCCTCATTTCCTCAGTTGGCTCCAAAACTCAACATAATTAAATAACTTTCAGGGAAATGGGAGAGACTGTGGGGTCCTTTTACTAAGGTGTGCTGAAAAATGGCCTGAGGTAGTGTAGGCACATGTTTTGGGCGCAGCACAGAATCATTTTTCAGTGCATCTGCAAAAATGCCTTTTTAAAATTTTTGCCGAAAATGGACATGCATCAAAATGAAAATTGTCGCACATCAATTTTAGATCTGAGACCGTACCACCAGCCATTGACCTGGCGGTAAAGTCTTACGCTGTAACCGTGTGGTAATGACCTACAAGCATCAAATGCCACTTGGCGCGCATCTGATATGCGCGTCTAAAATTATTTTTCAGATGCGCATATCGGACACACGCCAAAAATGAAATTACTGCAAGAGCCACGCAACAGCCGGGCGATAGCCAGGCTGTAACTCTATTTTGGCATGCATTGGGTACGCGTAGACACTTACAATGCTTAGTACAAGGGCCCCTGTGTGCCTTATCAGTCCTGCTGTCTATGCAGGGCTTTTTTTTGAGGGGGTACTTGGGGGTACTGAGTACCGGCACCTTTTCCATTGTCTGCTAAAATGGAGCCATGGTCCCCAAGTTTTAATGAAAGAGCACAGGCCCTACACACCAATTCTGCCTTGTCATAGATTCTGTGACTAGTTGCAGGGGGCCTGGCTATTGTGGGATGAGTCCCTCAGTGGTCACCCCACCCCTGAAGGGTGGCCTGGCATTTGAGTACCGGCACCTTTTTCACTAGAAAAAACACACTGTGTCTATGAAAAATATCTAGGGGTAAACTAGAATAATACCAGGAAACAGGTTTCCAGTCACGATGATTACTCTTTAATATAAATGGGAAACGAGTACTTAAGTAAGCACGTCTAACAATTTATTATTCAGGAGGAAAAAGCCTCAAGAAGCACCTTGTCTGCTAGTAAAGTGGATAAGGGCTAGGGCTTCTTCATCATAGGCAAAAAACCTCCTGATGTAACTAGCTAGCCTTCTCACTCAAATGATCGTAGGGGCTATCGTAAGAGAGATATGTAATAATCTTCCAGTCTTTCTTCCTCTGTACTTATTTTTAAGAAGAGGTACTTAGCTTAAAGACCATGACTCTCTTTGAAGCTCCTCCGTGTTTCTGACCGTGGTCAACGTTGGCCTCCGTTTCGCCACTGCTGCATCAGAACCACTGGTCAAGTATTCTGCAAAAAAAACAGAAACACGAACGATAAACAGCTGTAATCATCCGATTCTTCTGACAGCTAGCATTAACACAAGCTTATGGTCCGTTCGGTCAGCCGACGGAAGCTAGAAGGGCAGCAATAAGTGGAATGGTAGCTATGAGGAATAGCTCTTTCCATGTGAGGAACCTGAGAGAGGCTTTTTCTAAAGGCTCAAAAAGATATTTAATGAGTGGGGTAAGAGCTAAATTTGTTGCAAGGTAAAGGGGGTTTATGTAATAGAGGCTTGACTTAAAAGAGGCATTCATGAAGTGGCTAACTAGGTGGGATTGTAAAGTAGATGGCTGTTCATTGGAGCATGGTGTGTTGATAATGCACTTAGATGTAATCTGATAGAAGAGGTTTATATACCAAGATGATATACATGGTACAGATATTGTAAAATCACTATAGAGAGAAATGTAAAAGGGTCATGGCCTTTAGTAGAGTTCCAGACTGTGAATCTCTTGCACTTGAAAACATCTAATGGGAGGTTTCTGGGCAGCTCTCAAGATGTCCTAGATGGGCTATGGAATAACTAGAATAGACACTAAAGGCTGTTTAATTTCCATGCTGTGAGGGCTACAAACCGGAGGTCTTGATGACAAAGTCAGCCCTTCTATTGAGTGATCAGTGCTGGAAAATGAACCAGCTTGTGAGAAGACAGAACTGTGAGGTTATGTAAGAGAGTGAACACATTTCTGCCAAGACCAGTAGGGTGTTAGAAGAATCATTGTACAGCAGCTTTGTTGGAACTTTTGGAGTACTCTGTTTGATTTGGAGGATACGCATAAAGAAATAACCAAGACCAAGGAATTGTGAGGTCATCTGCTATGAGATACAGAGAAGAAGAAGGAATGGAGCAGTGGAGACAAAGCTTTACATTCTCTTTGCTATCAAAGAGATCGATTTGAGTTCCCCAATCCCAAAAGAAGGATGGGAATCAATAATGAGAAACCAATCTTGAACTTGTCAGTGAGCTGATTCTGTGGCCCAGGCATGAAAATGATCTGGATCTAAATGGACTTGCAAGATCCCAGATCCTGGCTGCTTCTCATCAGATTAATATGATCTGGGGATGTATTGTCGTTCGGTTTCCCTTTTAATTCATTTATTGATTCTATACAAACCCAATTTATTGTCTGAAACTAAAATTCACAACCCTCTTGTGTGCTGAAATATATAATAGTGCTCAGTATCAGGTGCTTAATTGTAGAGCTAGTGATAACTCTTTTACCTGCACCAGCAACCACCATCATAGCACTATACCTCCCTGTCCATTTATCTTACATTCTGACGACCACATGTATACTGCCTTATTGAACTATTACATTCTTCTCTCCCATGTATTCTCAAACTTGTACTATCAATCGACTAATTAGTAGGAGTAGGTTACTTATCACTCCAGATGTAACTGTTGTTGCTTTAATGTCCCGGGTTGACTGGTGCTTGTATTTACTTATCGTCTTTTTTTTCTTATTTTCTTCCTGCTCATGAGGTGCTCCCCTTAACCATATGTATACTTAAATATGTTCTCTATTTCTTCAATTCTCTTATCGTTCTCAACATGTCTGCATGTTTCGCCAAAATGCGTCATCAGGAGAGCAAGTCACTGAAAGCAAAACAAAATCATATCCCTTCACTCACTATTATATATTCCTGTTCTATTATATTTGACTTTTTTATTCAACTCAGTTTTCCATAATATATTATTCGTTTACTTACAATTCTCGGTGATTCAACGGTGTGAAAAAGTTCACAGTTTCGCCCCAGGTCAGCAGAATGCCGGTGCATGTGCGGTCTCAACTTATTTCCCCACCTCAATTTAAATTCCCTAGAGATGTGTTACCGCCCACCAATCGATTGCTTTATTTAACCCCTTCGGGGCTGAGGTTTGCTACCTGCAAATGTATTGTGCTTCCTTCCATAGAAGACTAGTAATTATATTGCCCCCTTGTGGTTGATTCAATCGGGTTAATACTACAAATAGATCTTTCTCTTGATGTTGTAGCTGTTCCCAATGGTTGACCAGCGGCGCCTCTTTTTTATGTGTGCGTAGATTACTTAAGTTGTTTTATCTTGCACTTAGTTTGGCCTATGTACCATTTCTCACAGGGGCACTTGATGCCATAGACTACCTGTGTGGATTCGCAGTCAGTCTTTCCTTGTAATTCTACCTCACATCCTGTATTGGGGTGTCTTACCATTTTCGTGACCCAAGCAAATTGACAGTAGGATGAACATCTATTGCATATACCATGTCCCCTGTCCCCATTTAGGGCTATTAATTTCCCTCATTTTGATAACAATTCTCCCAGGTTCTGGGCCCTGGTGTAGGCAAATCGGTGTTCAATATTGATACTATGTAGATGCATCATAGGCCAGTGCTTCTTTATAATCTTCTTAATTTGCGATGCCCTTGGGGGAAACGGTGACACTCCCAGTCTGTACTGAAGTAGCACGCTGGGATTGTAAAAGCCACTGTCTATTAGTATTAGTCACTCTTTTGTACACCCTTTTGATAGTCCTCCTGGGGTATCCTCTTTAAAGAATCTATTTCTCAGATCTTCAGCATGCTGATGGAAATCCTCTTTTGAGTAGCTTCTCATCAGAGACAGAAAGAGTCTGAGCACCCATGCTTGTTCACATAAAACATCACAATTTGATTGCTCTTTTGAATCAATACAGAGGAAATGTAAAGATGGTACAGGACTATTTGCAGGGCATAGAAGATTTGTCATGAGATATAAGTGAATGATGTAGAGAGTTGCCTTTTACCTGGACCACATTCCTTGTGAATGTTGATTGTCTAGGTGAGCTCCCTACCCTACAGTTGAGGCATTTAAAGTGAGATTAACTGATGCTGGCATAGTGTAAAAGGCAGACCCACTGTTAGGTTGGGTCTCTGTGTCCACCGATAAAACAGGAGATGAAAGTGGGAAGATAGACACAAGATGTTAAAGAGAGGTTGGGAGTGCTGATTCCATTGGAACTTGAGACCCCAATGAGGTTGTCACAATTTGAGATGTGTCAAAAGCATAACATAGACTATTGCAGCCACGCCACCCGGCATCTGCAGGTTAGCCCTAGCCCATGGACTGAACATGGGCATGAGTATTTGCAATCTTGTTTTCTGGAAGAAAAGCTCTGGCTTGGGTAGTGCTCAAGACAACTCCTATAATGTGGCAAATTTATTCTAAAGGTTTATTTTTGATTCATAAAATGTTGAATAATGCAGCCCCCTAATGTTATGGCAGCAACTTTGAAAATCTACCGACTGTCGTGTACTTTGTACAATGTGAACAAGGGTTTATGGGATGCACCATCTTTCCATAGTGTGAGATTAATGAAATATCACTCATGTATTTTTCAGGTGGCAGGGCCATTATTGTGGAATGCATTGCCCCTAGAGCTAGGGATGATAGAACAGCTGATTCCTTTCTGCAAGCAACTGAAGAGGCATTTGTTTAAAAAAGATAGGCGCAGTGCCCCAGAGGTGCACGGAGCCGTAGCTAACATGGCGCCGTGCACCGAGGGGCATGCGCGTTCATGCCTGTGGGGTGCCAGAGAAGCGGAGTGGGCGCGTTCCCGCCGCAAATGGGGGCACCCCGCTGGCATGGGAGGAGAGAGAGCGGGGTTTAAAAACCCTGGGGCGGAGCCCGGACGGCCTCTTCTCGCGTCCGGGCTCCAGCCCGGACGGCCTCTTCTCGCGCCCGGGCTCCAGGTGCACCCACCCCTCCCTCCACAAGCTATCCTTATGTTTACTGTGTTTTATACATTCTGTCGCAGCTTTGGCGGGGTACCCAAGCCTGATGGTGTAAGCTAGGCAGCTGGGGCAGCTGCGCTTACGGTTGAGCTCCCTTGCTCGACGGCGGGGAGCTCAGGTTACGATTGGTCAGTCTTGCTATGACGGCGGACTGGGTTGGACAATGAGCCTGAGGCTGGATAGGCTTGGGAATACCCATGGTTGAGATGTTTTGTATCCAAATAAAGCTGCGGCCGTGTTATGCCATATAAAATACTGTGTACATGTAATTATTGTATTTCCTGTACTGTTGTGAATTTGTAATCCGAGGTGTCTCGGCTGCCCATGTTACAGATTTTTACTGAATGTGGTGGCAAAGGTATTTTTGTTTGTAAGCAATGAATAGAACTGAGATTGTTTTGTTCAATGTGATAAGCCAATTGAGCTCTCATCCAGGGGCGTAGCCAGACACCCAATTTTGGGTGGGACTGGGCCCAAGATGGGTGGGCAGAAGAACTTCGCCCCGTCCCACAGGTGATTTGGTCTCTCCTTCTCTCGCCTGCATGCCATATGGTCCCTCAATCATCCCCCCTCTCCCGTATACCTTTTTAAATAGCAGATTTTTACCAGCAGCGAGCAGCAATTAATACACACTGCTCATGTTGGCCCCACATCCTTCTCTCTGATGCAGCCTCCTGTTTCCGCCTAGGCAGAAATGCATCAGAGGGAGGGCTGTGGGGCTGGTGCAAGCAATATGTATGCCACTGCTCACTGCAGGCGAAGATCTGCTACTTACAAGGTATGCAGGAGGGACACTTGTTGGGAGTTTTTGGCTGGTGGGGCTTGGAGATCCCTGCCAGACACATCATAGGTATGCTGCTACTGGGTGGGCCTGAACCCAAAGTGGGTGGGCCTGGGCCCACCCAAGCCCACCCTTGGCTACACCACTGCTCTCATCATCAGGTTTTATTTTTGTTTTTAGTAATGTAATGTTTTATAATATATAATTACACATGTTTTCTTTGCTATCCATCAAGAATTGCAGATTGTGTAGAATACAAATGTTTTAAATAAATAAATAAAACTCCTCTAAAAGAAAGGATGTTGGCTGGATGAAAAGCGGACTTCTGGAAGCTGATAAGGAATCGCAGAGGCTGAAGTCATTGAATAGTTTTCCGTAGAAGAATTAAGGCCTGTGATTTTGACTGAGTGACCAGAAGCCAGTTGTCAAGATACAGAAAATCTAGATGGCCTTGTTTACCAAAAAGCACAGCTGCCACAGAGAGACACTTTGAAACACCTTGAGAGCAGAGAAGTTAAAAAGGAGGACATTGTACAGGAAATGATTGAATTGAAGAGAGAGCCTGAGGCATTTCTTCAAAGAAGGGTTGGTCAGAGTCTGCATATACACATCTTTGAGATCCAGGCTAAAACTCCAGTCTTTGTGGAGCAGAGGAAGTATTGAGGGAATATAGTTTTGAGCAGGTAACAGATAAGATTCCTGAGATCAAGTATATGGTGTAAAGGTCCTGTCTTTTTTGGAAGGAGAAACTAATGAGTAGAAACCTTGATTCAGGTTCAATGGCATTGGTCTAGAGAAATAGGCAGATTCCTCATTCAATATAGGTAGACGAGTAGGAGGAGAATTTTGTCCTTGGTAGACAGTGATCCAGGGAATAGATGGTGAATCTGAGGCAATAGCTATTCTGAATAATAGAAAGTACCCATGGGTCCATGATGATTTTCTGCCAGGTCAGTAGGAAAAACTGAATTCTGCCTCCTATAGGAAGGGCTGGATGAATGTGTTGAAGAGACTAAGTGCAAGTAATATAGCCAAAAACAAGACTGTTGAGTAGGTTGTGAAGCATTTCAAGGAACCAAACCCACAGTCAAATAAGCCTGGAGACTTGCAACTAAGTCACAGAGTCTGCTTGGCTGTAGCCTGAGTTCCTAGAAATGGGGCACAAGGCGATGCTTAGGAGCCCATTTGGATCAGCAAAAGGTGTGTCTTATCAATGACAGTATAGAAGGAAGTCTAGCCAGATACACCCTTGCTGGTTCAACAGTTTTTGATGAGCCTGATCTGCATTTACTGCTATCCAAGCACCTTACGCTGCTTTAGTGCAAGTTCTTTTGTACTTGCTTCTTGCTTGATTCATGCTCCACAGTTGTGGATTAAAAACTGGTTGAAGGATAGGAAACAGAGAGTGGGGTTAAATGGGCAGTATTCACAATGGAGAAGGGTAGTTAGTGGGGTTCCTCAGGGGTCTGTGCTAGGACCGCTGCTTTTTAATATATTTATAAGTGATTTAGAGATGGGAGTAACTAGCGAGGTAATTAAGAGGACCTTACGAGACTGGGAGACTGGGCGGCTAAATGGCAGATGACGTTTAATGTGAGCAAGTGCAAGGTGATGCATGTGGGAAAAAAGAACCCGAATTATAGCTACGTCATGCAAGGTTCCACGTTGGGAGTTACGGACCAAGAAAGGGATCTGGGTGTCGTCGTCGATAATATACTGAAAGCTTCTGCTCAGTGTGCTGCTGCGGCTAGGAAAGCAAATAGAATGTTGGGTATTATTAGGAAAGGTATGGAAAACAGGTGTGAGGATGTTATAATGCCATTGTATCGCTCCATGGTGCGACCGCACCTTGAGTATTATGTTCAATTCTAGTCGCCGCATCTCAAGAAAGATATAGTAGAATTGGAAAAGGTGCAGTGAAGGGCGACTAAAATGATAGCGGGGATGGGACGACTTCCCTATGAAGAAAGATTAAGGAGGCTAGGGCTATTCAGCTTGGAAAAGAGACGGCTGAGGGGAGACATGATAGAGGTATATAAAATAATGAGTGGAGTGGAACAGGTGGATGTGAAGCGTCTGTTCACGCTTTCCAAAAATACTAGGACTAGGGGGCATGCGATAAAACTACAGTGTAGTAAATTTAAAACAAATAGGAGAAAATGTTTCTTCACCCAACTTGTAATTAAACTCGTTGCCAGAGAAAGTGGTGAAGGCGGTTAGCTTAGCAGAGTTTAAAAAGGGGTTGGACGGTTTCCTAAAGGACAAGTCCATAAACCGCTACTAAATGGACTTGGGAAAAATCCACAATTCCAGGAATAACATGTACAGAATGTTTGTACGTTTGGGAAGCTTGCCAGGTGCCCTTGGCCTGGATTGGCAGCTGTCATGGACAGGATGCTGGGCTCGATGGACCCTTGGTCTTTTCCCCAGTATGGCATTACTTATGTACTTATTCCTGCTCTATTGTGATTCCCGTTTCACTCTTAATTCCTGCTCCATGTTTGATTCCTGAACATGCTTCATATCCTCCTAGCTCAACTCTTCCCTGGACCTAGCCTCTCCAACCATGCTCTTGCCGGGGGAGGTCCTAACAAGAGGGCAGCTGTTAAGGTTGAACCCACTTTTAGTCAATCTTTTGCTCTACTGTACACTGTGCCTGTTGAGCTCTCTTTTGAATAGGATGCACTGCAATGAAAAACGTCTAAAATCTAAGTTTCAAAAATCATGTTTAGACATTTTTTGGAGAAAAAACATCCAAATGCCACTTTGTCATTTTTGAGACGTTTTTCTCTTTTCAAAATGAGCCCCTAAATGTGCTTATCAAAAGCAGTTGACTGACATTTGAATAGACAAGAGATGCTGAAACAGGGGCAATGATCTTTAATCATGTCCACTGCTTTCATTACTTTCTTCTCAAAGAGTGAGTCTTTGGTACATGAAGAACTTGCTAATTTGAAATTGACTTCATGCATGCCTGACTGTGCTAGGTGTTGGATTGCAGTCACCAAAGTTGAGATTCTAATTAAGGTTTCAAAGGAATCATAGGCAGTCCTGATGTCCCACAAAGACAAACAGGCTGGAGTAAGTTTTGACATCAACTCTAGTAGATGGACCGTAAGGACAGGGTTGGGTATACTTCTATGATCTGTGTTCCAGAAACATTAAAGAAAGACCATGATCAATTATTTTACATCATATTTAGGGTTACCATATTTTGTCCTCTGAAAAAGAGGACACATGTCACACTCCTGCCCTGCCCACACCACGCCCCCTGCCCCACCCACACCACACCCCTTTCAGATCCACGTCCCGCCCCGTCACATATTCCCCTCTATTTCCCTTCCCCCCTCCCCCGTCACCTCCCCTCCCCATTGTCACATAGTCCCCTCCCCTCCCCTTCCCTTCCTTACTATCTGCCCTGGTGGTCTAGTGACCTCTTCGAGGCAGGAAAGAGCCCCCTCTTTACTGCCTGGAGCACTGCCTCCTGCCCTTGCTCTGCATCCTTCTCGGTCTTGGCTGGGGATTCAAAATGGCTGCCGAGCAGCCTCGCAAGACTTCAACTCTCGGCGGCCATTTTGAATTTCCAGCCGAAACCAAGAAGGATGAAAGGCAAGGCAGTGCTCTTGGCAGGAAAGAGGGGGCTCTTTCCTGCCCAAAGAGGTCACTAGACCACCATGGCAGATAGTAAGGGAGGGGAGGGGAGACCCACGGCGCCGCCTGCCCGCACGTTTGTCCAGAAATCCGGACAAACTTGCGTGCGGGCAAAACCCGCCAGACGCCCCGGACATGCCCTCAAAAAGAGGACATGTCCGGGGAAATCCGGACGAATGGTAACCCTAATCATATTCATTGTTGATTTAATCATGACTTGACAGTTGGGCAGACTGGATGGACCATTTAGGTCTTTATCTGCTATCACTTACTTTGTTACTATTGGGCTCATTTTCGAAAGAGAAGGGCGTCCATCTTTCGACACAAATCGGGAGATGGGCGTCCTTCTCCCAGAGTCGCCCAAATCGGCATAATCGAAAGCCAATTTTGGGCGCCCTCAACTGTTTTCCGTCGTAGGGATGACCAAAGTTCCCGGGGGCGTGTTGGAACCGTAGCGAAGGCGGGACTGGGGCGTGCTTAACACATGGGCGTCCTAGGCCGATAATGAAAAAAAGAAGGGAGTCCTTGATGAACGCTTGGCTGACTTTTTTTCTTGGTCCTTTTTTTTTTACGACCAAGCCACAACAATGTGCCCTACATGACCAGATGACCACCGGAGGCAATCGGGGATTACCTCCCCCTACTCCCCCAGTGGTCACTAACCCCCTCCCACCCTAAAAAAATTTAAATATTTTTTCCAGCCTCAAATATCATACCCAGCTCCATGACAGCAGTATGCAGGTCCCTGGAGCAGTTTTAGTAGCTACTGCAGTGCACTTCAGGCAGGAGGACCCAAGCCCATCCCCCCACCTGTTAAACTTGTGGTGGTAAATGTGAGCTCTTCAAAACCAACCACAAACCCACTGTACCCACATCTATGTGCTTCTCTTCATCCCTAAGGGCTATGGTAGTGGTGGTGTACAGTTGTGGGGAGTGGGTTTTGGGGGGCTCAGCACACAAGGTAAGGGAGCTATGCACCTGGGAGCTTTTTCTGAAGTCCACTGCAGTGCTCCCTAGGGTGCCCGGTTGGTGTCCTGGCATGTGAGGGGGACCAGTGCACTATGAACGCTGGCTCCTCCCACAACAAAATGGCTTGTATTTGGTCGTTTCTGAGATGGGCGTCCTCAGTTTCCATTATCGCCAAAAATCAGGACAACCATCTTTAGGAACGACCATCTCTAAGGTTGACCTAAATGTTGAGATTTGGGTGTCCCCGATCATATTATCGAAATGAAAGATGGCCACCCATCTTGTTTCAATAATACGAGGACATCCTGCGAGGATGCCCTCAGGAAAACTTGGGCGGGGCGCCCCGTTCGATTATGCCCCTCCACGTTACCACATTCATCAGCCTCTGCTAGTTTGAAAGTTAGATTCTCTAGAGCTTGTGTTGAAAGAGTTAGTGAAAAGATTTGAACTTTGTGAAAGATGGTATGCATGTATTGCATCATATGAAGCTGGTGCGCGCATGGTGATCCTTTCAGAGATCATAGCTGCTTGAAATAGCTTTTTTTTTTTTTTTAATGATATGGCCCATCAATCTATAATCTTTTCCAGGGGTGCATTGAAGAAATCCATGCATATCTTTGCTTTGTGCATGACTGCTTCCATGACTATTAGAGAATGTGACAGGTAGATTTTACTATATTCTGGAGCTGGCCTTTATACTTTATATCCAGTAGAGACAGGTTGAATAGAGATTGGAGTTTGCCACATACAGAATTGCTCGTCATTGAGCATACCATGGACAGGTGAGGTACAGCAATAGTTGTCCTTGGGGTCTCTATATATTTTAAAAGACATGGGATAGGAGGAGATATCCTTTTGTGGATTAAAAACTGGTTGAAGGATAGGAAACAGAGAGTGGGGTTAAATGGGCAGTATTCACAAGGGAGAAGGGTAGTTAGTGGGGTTCCTCAGGGGTCTGTGCTAGGACCGCTGCTTTTTAATATAGTTATAAATGATTTAGAGATGGGAGTAACTAGCGAGGTAATTAAATTTGATGATGACACAAAGTTATTCAAAGTTGTTAACTCGCAACAGGATTGTGAAAAATTACAGAAGGACCTTACGAGACTGGGAGACTGGGAGACTGGGCGGCTAAATGGCAGATGACGTTTAATGTGAGCAAGTGCAAGGTGACGCGTGTGGGAAAAAAGAACCCAAATTATAGCTACGTTATGCAAGGTTCCACGTTAGGAGTTACGGACCAAGAAAGGGATCTGGGTGTCTTCGTCGATAATACACTGAAACCTTCTGCTCAGTGTGCTGCTGTGGCTAGGAAAGTGAATAGAATGTTGGGTATTATTAGGAAAGTTATGGAAAACAGGTGAGGATGTTATAATGCCGTTGTATCGCTCAATGGTGCGACCGCACCTTGAGTATTGTGTTCAATTCTGGTCGCCGCATCTCAAGAAAGATATAGTAGAATTGGAAAAGGTGCAGCGAAGGGCGACTAAAATGATAGCGGGGATGGGACGACTTCCCTTGGAGAAGAGACGGCTGAGGGAAGACATGATAGAGGTATATAAAATAATGAGTGGAGTGGAACAGGTGAATGTGAAGTGTCCACGCTTTCCAAAAATTCTAGGACTAAGTGGCATGCGATGAAACTACAGTGTAGTAAATTTAAAACAAATAGGAGAAAATTCTTCTTCACCCAATGCATAATTAAACTCTGGAATTCGTTGCCGGAGAACGTGGTGAAGGCGGTTAGCTTGGCAGAGTTTAAAAAGGGGTTAGACGGTTTCCTAAAGGACAAGTCCATAAACCACTACTAAATGGACTTGGGAAAAATCCACAATTCCAGGAATAACATGTTTAGAATGTTTGTACGTTTGGGAAGCTTGCCAGGTGCCCTTGGCCTGGATTGGCCGCTGTCGTGGACAGGATGCTGGGTTCGATGGACCCTTGGTCTTTTCCCCAGTATGGCATTACTTATGTATTTATGTAAGCTGTTTGATCTGGGTTCCATTTCCTGTTGAAGGGGAAAAGGCACCTCTTTAGCCATTTTTGAATATAAAATGTCCTTTTATGGGGACTCATTCTTTGGCAGTGAAGGGTCTGAAGAAGGAATTCCTCTAGATCTCTCCTCTTCTTATTCTATGTAGGGTTGCTGAGTATCAAAAGGATTTAATAGGCTCTCCACATTAAATGGAAATGAGTCTGGAGAGGACAGATGAAGAGAACGAACCAGCTCATGCTCTAAGTTTGAAGAGGACAATAAGTATGCAAAAGAACCAAAGCAGGAAGCCCTCTGCATAGGAGTAAGACCAGAGGAATGTGAGGGATCTTTACATTGTGATATGGAACGAACATCAGATATATCTTTGAAATACCCCTTCATAAATTCTTCAAACATCATCTGAAGAAAAGAATAGGAATGAACAAGCAGATGAAAAGATGTAGATGAAGAGAACTCACCAGTGTTTTTAGAATAGGGCATTGTACAGATGATTGCACAGTAATAAAATGTTTTCTGCTAAGTCCTTTGCAGCACCGAACAGTTTCACAGAAAAAGTACTAACATTGTGCTGATGATTCTGTGTGGAATGTGTCCAAGTACCTTCTTTTATCAGAAGGAGAATCTACACTGGCCTGCTTGAGATTGAGGCCTCATGGTGCAATTATTAGGTTGATTGTCTGCTACGTCAATGACTTGAGTTCAAATACTGCAAGGGGGGGGGGGATTATGCCATGTAGCCAGCCTCTGGCCAACTCAGCCATCCATCCACTTTTGGGGGTGAGTAAAGATGACTGAGGAAGGCAATGGCAAATAGTCTGCCAAGAAACTGCCACACAAATGGTGGCCTCCGTAAGTTGTTTGCAATTTGATACTTGCATAACTACTACTACTATTTAACATTTCTAGAGCGCTACAAAGTGTACGCAGCGCTGTACAAACACAGAAGAAAGACAGTCCCTGCTCAAAGAGCTTACAATCTAATAGACAAAAAGTAAAGCATTTAAATTTAAAAAATTTAAAAAATTTAAAATAAGGAGGACTACTTTTACCTTTACCTGTTTGATCTTAACTAGCTACTTGGTTGGAGGACTTGCAAGCAATCTCTGCTCAGGTGTGTGCAGGTGCTCATGAAGCAGCTGCATGTGATCCTGGAAAGTTCAAGGGTCTCTGCCCTTTGCATGACTGGATTCTTAGTCTACTGTTCAGAGAAGATGGAGCCTTTTGCAGTATAAGCCTTTTTGAAGATCTTTTCTAAGTGCAACTTTTTTTCACTGTTCAAATGCTCTCTGAATCAATTGATGGTATCTCTGTGCTTTCAGTGACATCCAAAAGCAATGTTACTGTCCTTTTAATTATGATTAGGATCAAGGCACAAAAATAATTTGGTATGTTATCAAAGCTCTGGATTTTTCTGCCACAATTTGGGCACCAATAAAAACCTGACTTAGGTAATATCGTAACAGTATAAGAATTATAACAAAACTTGATGAACACATCAATGAACAAAGCACTGAGAAGCTTTGATTTATGTCAAATTGGCTGAGTCAAAAAAAAAAAAACAAAATTGAAAAACTGAGGAGACCATTGCACACAGGAAGGGACTATGTATACTCAGAACTTTACACTGGGTTCTGGTCTCTGGGCCAATAGTTTCAAGTTGTTTCATAAATACATAATTACATAAGAATTGCCATACTGGGACAGACTGAAGGTCCATCAAACCCTGCATCTTGTTTCTAACCATGGCCAGTCCAGTCAGTGGCGTACCAAGGGGGGAGGGGCGGTGGGGGCGGTCCGCCCCGGGTGCACGCCGCTGGAGGGGTTCCGTGGCTCGCGCCTGTTGCCCTGTCTCAGTCCGAGTTCGCAATTCGCATGTGTTCACTGCTCCCTCTGAGTCTGCCCCGGAACAGGTTACTTGCTCAAAGCCCACCTCTTCAGTGTCGCCTTCGGCACCTAACCACTACACCTGTATTCAGGAAATCTTGACTGCCCCAACTTGACATTTCGTCCTTTAGATTGTAAGCTCCTTCGAGCAGGGATTGTCCTTCTTTAATAAACTGTACAGCGCTGTGTAACCCTAGTAGCGCTCTAGAAATGTTAAGTAGTAGTAGTAGATTTTTTTTCGTCTTGGTATTTTTTCAAGTGTAAACTAATCAGACTACAGCTGACCATTGAGAATTTCCTAGAGGCCTTGGACTATCCACATGTGGATGAAAAGACAACTACAGTGTCAGAACAGGTTGACATTTGGAATAAACACTTAGCCAAGACCTTAGAGACAATGGCACCACTAAAAAAGGTCTTATGCCCCACTTACAAACGCTTACCTTGGTTTTTTCCAGAACTTAGGATCCTTAAATACAAAGGACGAAACTGGAAAGGAGATCATGTAAATCTCGCCTGGATGAAGCAAAGCTAAACAGTAGGAAGCACATGAGAAAGTACCGCCAAGCCTTAACAGCAACCAAAAATCAATATTTCTCGCAATGCATTGCATAGGCTGCCAATTCAAACAAGCAGTTGTTCAGTATAGTAAACAGCCTATTGCAACCCCAAAACAGAGCCAGCCTGCCCAGTCTAAACTGGTGCAATGATTTTGCAGCATACTATGCTAACAAAATTTGCAGGCAATCCCACCCAGTCTCCAATTAGTTAACTAGGAGTGCCCAACCTCGCCCCCTCCTGAAAGAGACAGATAGGACACTTTTAACCCAATGACAGAGGACAGCCTTGACAAAATTCCAAAAGACCTTCGACCAACTACATGCTTCCTTGACCCCTACCCATCAAAGATAGTGCAGCAGGCAAGTATGGGCCTCATAGAAGGCGCCACAAAAATTGTGAACTCTTTCTAATAGGCGACTACTAACAGCATTAAAAAGGGCATTAGTTCACACTTTGCTAAAGAAAAACAACCTGACAAGGACAAACTTGAAAGTTACCAGCCAGTATCCAACAGTCTGTGTTCAATTCAGAGATTGGCTAGAAGAGAGAAACTGGCTAGATCCATGTCAATCTGGATTCAGACCCGGTTATGGAAGAGAAACGGTCCTCGTATCCTTACTAGATGATCTTCACAGAAACCGAGACAGGGGATTTGCCTCAGTGTTATTACTTCTAGATTTCTCTGCAGTTTTTCACACTGCGGATCATGATATCATGCTAGTACGACTGACAGAAACAGGTATCAAGGGAGCAGAAATTCATTACCACCATGGGCACTGACCTGTGCAGTATTCTATTGTGTTCATTATCTACCTCAAGCCACTAGCTAAGCTGATTAGGTCAATGAATACTCAGTTCTACATCTATGTGGATGATGTGTACCTACTCATACCCATTGAACTTGATTTACCTACAGCCCTGAATAAATTGATTATCTGTCTAATATCAATTTAAGAATGGGCTAAACACAACAAACGTTGCCTGAACCCAAGTAAAGCAGAGCTTCTCTGGGTCCCTAACACAAGTGGATACATACCTGACATAAAATCTCTTTTGGGAAGTATGAACTCCCACTCAAATAACAAGGCAGTAACCTTGGAATACAGTTAGAGTCAACACTTACCATGATTCCCCAAATCCAAGCAATGTTCAAGAGCTTCTTCTACTATTTGTGACAGCTACGCTTGCCACATCAAGAAGGTAAATCTTATTCCAGTTGTGCATGCCATGATAACATCAAGACTGGATTACTGTAATGCACTCTACAATGATCTGACTACAAAGGGCCTGCACCAGCTCCAATTGATTCAGAATGCTGTAGCAAGACTAATAAAAGGTTGCAAGCAATGTGACCACATCACACCATTTTTGCAAAAACTTCACTGGCTACCAGTTCAATAAAGGGCTAAATTTAAAGCTCTATGTCTGGTCTTCAAGGCCCTTAAAGGAAATGGCCCCAAGTACCTGAAGAACAGGATAAGCCTCTACACACTTCCAAGGACACTAAGGTTCTCTCAAGGACTATTACTAACCACACCCTCTCCAAAAGATATTACAGGATGTGATACCTGCAAGCGAGCCTTCTCTGAAGTAACCTCCACATTTTGGAATGTACTCACTGAAAAACTCCGCTTAAAACAAGACTATCTCTACTTCAGGAAGCAGGTGAAAGCTTGGCTCTTCAACTAGGCCTTTAATGGAAGAAGTAACTAACTTGTTAGTCTCATTCACACACACAAGGAGTGACACAGGTTGCACATACTGCAGCAGGACATGTTTATCCACTCCTACCCTAGCTGAGATAATATTTAACCATCTCTCTGACCTCATGTGCACCTTCAATTAAATGAATTACCTTATTCTCTAACTCCTCTTACTCTCTTACCTATCTATGGGGTATGTTTACTAAGGCATGTTAGCGTTTTTAACATGCCTATAAAGTTAAGGTGCGTTAAACGCTAACATACCAATACATTCCTATAGGCGCGTTAGCATTTAATATGCATTAAAAACGCTAACAAGCCTATAGCACACCTTTGTAAACACAGGCGTATATGTTCCATCTTTGCTTATACCCTATAATGTCAATTAAAATGTTCTATTACGTATTGTGTTGACACTGTAAGTAGTATACTATGCCATACTTTGTATTGTTACTTGAATATTTTTACTGCTGTAATTGCCTATGCTCATGTTTGATTTATTCTTACTGTACACCACCTTGAGTGAATTCCTTCAAAAAGGTGGTAAATAAATCCTAATAAATAAAGAGTTGGCTAGAAATTCATTCAGGAGTGCTCCATGGTTCGGCTCTTTCACCTGTTTTGTTTAACATCTATATGGGGAATGTTTACTAAGGCGCGTTAGCGTTAATAACGTGTCTTTAAAGTTAAAGTGGGTTAAACGCTAATGCGCCAATACATTCCTATAGGCACATTAGCATTTAACATGCGTTAAAAATGCTAACGCGCCTATAGCACACCTTTGTAAACACAGTCCTTTATGTAAGCTTCTGTAAGGTTTGGGAGTATCTGGCTTTATGCCGATGACATCCAGTTCTTTTTTTTCTATTGAGAAATCTGTTACAGAGGCATTTGATTGCCTGCATCTTTTTTTTTTTTTGTCAACAGTCAAGATCTGGATGTCGGCCAATAGAGTAAAACTTAATATGGCTAAGACTTAGAGAAAATGATTTTTGTCAGATAGATCTGATTTATTTTTTCCTGTACAAATTGATTTGGAAGGTCCAGTGATTGATGTTAAATGAGAAATGAAATATCTTGGGGGTACTCCTGAACTCTTCTTTGTCTTTTTCAGGCCATGTCCAGAGCCTGGTCAGATGAATTTGCTTTACAATAAAGGTTTTGAGTATATTAAGGGCCTATTTGTCAGAGGAAGTGGAGGATTGGCCTTTGTGGTTAGGGTGGTGGACTCTGGTCCTGGGGAACTGAGGAACTGAGTTTGATTCCCACTTCAGGCACAGGCAGCTCCTTCTGACTCTGGGAAAGTCACTTAACCCTCCATTGCCCTATGTAAGCCGCATTGA
Organism: Microcaecilia unicolor; assembly: GCF_901765095.1. Taxonomy (NCBI): domain Eukaryota; kingdom Metazoa; phylum Chordata; class Amphibia; order Gymnophiona; family Siphonopidae; genus Microcaecilia; species Microcaecilia unicolor. The sequence goes on from NC_044032.1 coordinate 620,770,728, forward strand.
GCCTGCCATGAGTGGGAAAGCACAGGGTACAAATGTAACAAAAATAAAATAGATACTATTGGAGATTCTACATGGAATGTTGCTATTCCACTAGCAACATTCTATGTAGAAGCCTGCGCGGCCACATTGGTGATCTGCAAGGGCCGACTTCTACATGGAATGTAGTAACAGTGGAGGAGTGGCCTAGTGGTTAGGGTGGTGGGCTTTGGTCCTGCAGAACTGGGTTCGATTCCCGCTTCAGGCACAGGCAGCTCCTTGTGACTCTGGGCAAGTCACTTAACCCTCCATTGCCCCAAGTAAGCTGCATTGAGCCTGCCAGGAGTGGGAAAGCACAGGGTACACATGTAACAAAAAAAAAGAAATTATTTTTGCTCATATCACTCCACTATTTGACAACTGTAATGCTTGGCTTATGGGAGCTTCAAGAACCCTGTTTCATCCTCTTCAGGTGGTGCTAAGAGCAAGGATAGTGACCCAAACAGCTAGATTTGACCATATCATCCCAGTTCTGATGAAACTCCATTGGCTGCCTGTTAAATGGCATTCACAATTTAAGATTCTGACACTAATTTATAAGTGAACATCTCTAAACCAGAACTTTCATAATAAATTTTTTAAAAATTCCATAAGAAGATAACGTAAGAGTAGCCATACTGGGTCAGACCAATGGTTCATCTAGCCCAGTATCTTGTTTTCCAAACAGTGGCCAAGCAGGTCACAAGTACCTGGCAGAAACCCAATTAGTGGAGGAGTGGCCTAGTGGTTAGGGTGGTGGACTTTGGGCCTGGGGAACTGAGAAACTGAGTTCAATTCCCACGTCAGGCACAGGCAGCTCCTTGTGACTCTGGGCAAGTCACTTAACCCTCCATTGCCCCATGTAAGCTGCATTGAGCCTGCCATGAGTGGGAAAGCGCGGGGTACAAATGTAACAAAAATAAAATAGATACTATTGGAGATTCTACATGGAATGTTGCTACTATTGGAGATTCTACATGGAATGTTGCTATTCCACTAGCAACATTCCATGTAGAAGGCTGCGCAGGCTTCTGTTTCACAGAAGCAAAAGCCTGCGCGGCCACATTGGTGATCTGCAAGGGCCGACTTCTACATGGAATGTTGGAATATTCCATGTAGAATCTCAAATAGTAGCAACAGTGGAGGAGTGGCCTAGTGGTTAGGGCGGTGGACTTTGGTTCTGAGGAACTGAGTTTGATTCCCACTTCAGGCACAGGCAAGAGCTCCTTGTGACTCTGGGCAAGTCACTTAACCTTCCATTGCCCCATGTAAGCCACATTGAGCCTGCCATGAGTGGGAAAAACGCGGGATACAAATGCAACAAAAAAAAAATATTCCATGCTACCAAACCAGGGGCAAGCAATTGCCCCATGCTTCCCCTGGCACAAGAGCGCAGTACACATTGAAAAACTTGGATCCTCAATGGTAATGCACTGTAAAGAGAAGCAGCATACATTTGAAGAACTGAGATGTATTGTTTTGCAATCAGTGCGGAAGCCTCCTAGAGGAGGAGATCTTCGTCGGACTTTTGCTACAATTTGAGCAGAAGTGGATCTTCCGATTACATTCTCTTGAACCCAGTGGGCTCAATTCTAGGATTGAATGGTGCCATTTCTTTTGAGTTACTGCTTTTGTTGACATATACCTTTAACGTTCATTCAAAGATTCCAGCGGTGCTCTAATTTGATTGGCTAGTCAGCTGCAAGGCGTCTGACGTCATGCAACATACATATTGGAGCCATTTTGTAAGAATTAGATCGCAGAGCACTGGAGAATACAGACAGAGTGTTTCACGTATGAAGACTGGTTTGCTAAAGATCAGTGTACTACTATAAATAATCGTATTGATAATCAATATAATCTATCTTTCTTTTTTATCAACAGAGGACAAGCGCTACCAAGACCCTGAAGCAGTTTTTCGAAACGCTGGCCATCGTTGGCTTGGAGCGATATAAAGAAACGAATCTAAAGTCCTCTAGTGTGAAAGATAAGTGTTCTTTCGAAAATACTTTGCTGATTTGTGAAAGCTTTGCACAGAATATGAATTTGGCATAACAAAGAGCCACTAGAGAATATTATTATCACGATTATTTTCACATATTGTTTAGAGAGTAGAGAGCAACATGACATACAGAGGATAGATGTGTATCCGTTTCAGCTCCAATAGACAGTTATATAGTCTGGGAGCTCTGTGAAGCTCTTTTTCCTCCTTTGAAATTCAAAAATAAAAATTGAATGTCAGTTGGTATTTAGTGTCCACTAGGAGGTTGTCTATTAGATTGTAAGCTCTTTGAACAGGGACTGTCTTTCTTCTATGTTTGTGCAGCGCTGCGTACGCCTTGTAGCGCTATAGAAATGCTAAATAGTAGTAGTAGTAGTAGGTGGACATATTGACACCTCCCAGGGAAAATTCTGTTTTTATTTGCTACTTATTATACTGTATTGGGAGTTTATTTGTTACTATTTCAATAATTACTGATTGTTTTTTTTGACAATTTGAATAAACATTTATTATGTCTAATACTTATTTAGTAGCCAGAGTTTTTGTTGCCTGGGGTTGTCTGGGGGAGAAATGATTTACTCGAGGATCCAACCCCCCCCCCCCCCCCCCAGGAGACCTTCAGAAGGTTACCTCTGTCCCAGAGACTCCCCCAGGAGACCTTCAGAAGGTTACTTCTGTCCCAGAGGCAAGTCAGAAGTATATACCTGGCAGTAATCAGGGATTGCCACGTGCTGCCTGGTTACTGTAGAAGCCATTTCTGCCACCTCAGTGGGTGGCGGTAAGGGGTCCCTGTCAAATGGCCACACGATAAGAGTTTTCTTACCACATGGCCATTTCCTTTTTGGGGCTTTTTACCCACTGCGGTAAAAAGGGCCGTGGCGCACAGGAAAAATGGCCCTTGTCGTTACCGCAGGGCCCCTTTTCCCATAGCTTGGTAAAAGGACCCCATAAATTTTTAGAGTACTAGCATATACACATCAGGTAACTATGAAGGCATATCCAGTTCAAGCTTTCCTCCAGGGCCCCTGACATGGTCCATATTTCACATGGTTGCCATAGGGAGACCACTGTTCTTTCAATAGTAAATGGTACAGTCATTTCATTCTTTAACATAATAGATCAATCATTAAAAAATTCCTCTTTTATGCTCCAGATAAGTAGCTCAAATTGTAAGTAAAATATATAGAAAACTTTATGGATGCGTCAAACTGCGAGCTTGCTCTAAATTCCGCTTGCATGTTTTCTTTCTTTCCTCTTCTCTCCTTTATTGGTTCTCACTCCACAGCCTTCCCAAATATTCCAGTTTGCCTACAACATTAGCCCTTCACCACACTGCTACCTTTACCTCCAGGCGGCTCAGCCATGTTATACCACCCCAGTGTAAAATCTGTGGTGAATCTAAATCCTAATTCCCTTTTATAAAGGCGCACTGAAAAATGGGCTGTGGAAGTGAAGACGCGTGCTTTGGGTGCGTGCACATAATTTTTCAGCTCACTTGTAAAAATGCTTTTTTTAAAAACTTTTGCCAAAAATGGATATGCGGCAAAATGAAAATTGCCATGCATCCATTTTGGGTCTGAGACCTTACTGCCAGCCATTGACCTAGTGGTAAGATCTCACACAGTAACCAGGTGGTAATGGTCTACGTGCGCAGAATGACGATTACCACCCGATTACTGCCTGCGCGCCAGAAAATAAAAATATTTTCCAGCATGCCTAGCAGACGCATGTCAAAAATGAAATTACCCAAGGGCCACGCGGTAGCCGAGAGGTAACTCAAAATTGATGCACATTGGGCACACAAAGGCGCATACGCGGCTTCGTAAAAGGACCCCTCAATGTTTTATTCTTCCTCAAAGCCTTTGGAATGATTTAACCTCTCTGTTTCTGTGTTTCAGTTCTGTGGTAACAAGAGGGCTTTAGTACACCCTTCCTCGGGTCATTCCTGCGTGCTAAGGCCATTTTTACCACAGAGGTAAAATGGCAAATTTTCCTATTTCTCTTATTAATGGCCACATGATAATTTTCTGATTAGTGCAGGAACCCCTCCCGTCACCCATTATGTAGGTGGTGAGGGTTCATGCACTAAGCACACGCTAATTAGCGCATGGCAATGTAGCTGCATTAACCAATTAGCACAGAACACAACCACTCTCCCCCAGACCCGTGCCAGTGCTAACAAAATTAATTTTATTTTTTTAGGGCATGAGTAGTGCGTGCCAATCCCCAAATTACCATGAGATACCTGGGTGTGCCCCACGGTAAGGTATTTTTTCCTGCAGGAAGCATGTGGTCCTCTTCTGTAAACTCTCATCTATTGATTGGTTGTAACTGTTAATTTATTTGTTTGTATCCTTGCCCTGGCTTGGTTGCATCCAGTGAGGTTGTCTGGCTTGTTCTGCTTTCTACCTGTATATATATCGAACATAAGAACATAATAGTAGCCATACAGGGTCAGACCAATGGTCCATCTAGCCCAGTATCCTGTTTTCCAAACAGTGGCCAAGCCAGGTCACAAATACCTGGGAGAAACTCAAATCGTGGCAACATTCCATACTACAAATCTCAGGGCAAGCAGTTGCTTCCCATGTCTTTCTCAATGGCAGACTATGGACATTTCCTCCAGGAATTTGTCCAAACCTTTTTTAAACCCAGATACACTAACCAACGTTACCACATCCTCCGGCTAAGACTTCCAGAGCTTAACTATTCGTTGAGTGAAAAAATATTTCCTCCTATTTGATTTAAAAGTATTTCCATGTAACTTCCTCGAGTGTCCCCTAGTCTGTACTTTTGGAATGAGTTAAAAATCGATTTACTTCTACTTGTTCTACACTACTCAGGATTTTGTAGACCTCAATCATATCTCTCCTCATCTGTCTCTTTTCCAAGCTGAAGAGCCCTGACCTCTTTAACCTTTTCTCATACAAGAGGAGTTCCATCCCCTTTATCATCTTGGTTCAGGAGCATAGCTAGGTGGGGCCACGGGGGCACGGGCCCCAACAGATTTAGTCCTGGCTCCCCTGGTTTTGCTGGCGAGGGTCCCCAACACCCCGCCAGCCGAAGCCTTCTTCAGCGCCGGTCTCCTGTGTGTTCGCTGATCTGTGCTGCTCTCTTCTTAAGTCCTGACGTCCTGCACGTCCCTTTAAGAAGACAGCGGCACAGATCAACAAATGCGCTGGAGACTGGCACTGAAGAAGACTTCGGCCGGTGGGGGTTGAGGACCCCCACCAGCAAAGGTACCCCCCCCCCCCCCACCTTGGGCTCTGGACCCACCCAGGTCTGGCTACTCCCCTGTTTTGGTTGATCTTCTTTGAACCTTTTCTAATTCCACTATATCTTTGTGGTGATACAACGACCAGAACTGAATTCAATACTGAAGGTTCGGGCGCACCATGGAGCGATACAAAGGCAATATAGTATTTTTGGTCTTATTCACCATCCCTCTCCTAATAATTCCTAGCATCTTGTTTGCTTTTTTGGCCGCTGCCGCACACTGAGCAGAAGATTTCTGCGTATTATCTACAATGACAAACAGGTCTTTTTCTTGAGTGCTGACCCCTCAAGGTGGACACTAGCATCAGGTAACTACGATTCTTTATTTATGTACACCATTTTGATCCATTCAGGGATAGTGTAGAAACTGTGTGTGTGATAGATGGATGGATAGATAGATAGATAGATAGATAGATAGATAGATAGATAGATAGATAGATAGATAGATAGATAGATAGATAGATAGATAGATAGATAGATATTGAAACATACACAAGTACACCACATGTGTACACAGAGGGATCCTTTTACTAAGCCCCGGTAAAAAGTGGCTTGCGTTAGTGTAGACACTTGTTTTGGGCCATTTTATTTTTACTGTGGCTGGGAAAAAAGGCTTTTTTCAATGGGGGCAGAAAGTAGCCTTGTGCTAGAATTAAAGATAGCGTGCGGCTTGTTACTGCTTGAACCCTTACCGACACCTATTGACCTAGTAGTGGTAAGGGCTCGGACTACATACGTGGTACTCATGCAGCGTGCACCATTGTGGCCATGCTGCCGATTACCACCTGGAACGCCCCCTACGGTAGAATATAGAAAAATATTTTCTACCGCAGGAAACAGTGCACACCAACTTCGACATTACCACTGGTGGGCGCACTACCCGTGTGCTAGTGTCGATTTAGAATGCACTGCACGCACGGTATCCCTACCGCCGCTTTGTAAAAGGGCCCATAGAGACATAAATATAGAGAGAAGATAGAAATATACAACAGATCCGACCATCTCTCTAGCTGCACATCTCCCCAAATGTTAACCTCTCACCACGAAGATGACTAATTGATTTCTAGTTACAGCTTTCATTCTTTCTTTCCTTAGAAATGATTTAAACAAGCAGACTTATCCCAAACTATGGAGGGTCACGTGTGCAATGGTAGTTGTCCCATGTTCACGTGAGAAATATTGAATACAGAGGGGGAAGTGTGATTGTGGCGGTGACTGGCGGTCTCCCACAGTTCTTAGAAGCTTCTCTGGTGTTCGGTGCTGGGTTTATGTTCTTTAGAGAGCCTGTACTTGAAGCTGTCACTCTCCCCTGCACTCCAGCCCTTTTTTGTTTTTTATATTGTCCCTGTCAGTTAGAAGCCCAAGGTTACTGCCAGCTCTCTGTCAGGGCTTTGATTTTTGTCTGCCTTGGCCACATCATTTTAGCTCTCTGCTATCTTCCCAGCTTTGTTCAGTCTGAGCTCCATTCGTCCTACTAATTAGCTCTTTGGAGATTTCCCTTTTAAAACTCACTATCACAGAGGATTGGGAAGCATTCAAAAGTTTTTTTTTTTTTTTTTGCGCTTCACAGAAATTCCATATTCATCCGCCTTCCATCTAGCCACCTTTTAAAATTAATACTGGCATGCCAGACCAATTTAAAGCAAATAAGAAATGTGGCTTGAAATAAAAATGCAGCTCTTCGGGTTCCAATCAAATATCCAAGATGAATGGGGAAAAGAGGGAGAACTAATTGAGGCCTCTTTCACAGACACAAAGATTTAAAACTTATAAAAACTTGTAATTCTTTGGACTGTGTTCATATTTTCTTTTTCTGTTCTGGTGTGCAAATATTACGCTAGCTGAACATAAAAGTAATGCAACTTTAGGATACCAAAAAAAAAAAAAACATTAAAAAAACCCCCACACTGTAAAAACATCAAGAGAGGTCTTACAACAAGGAGGGCCCTGAGGATGTCTTTGTTGTCAACTTCAGAAGAAAAGAGAGGAACAGAAGAGGAAACTGGCAGAAGGAATAGATACCAGAGAGAACTCAAAGGATTAGGTCTGGGTGAGGTGATCGGTATTCGCGAGCAGTCTGCCTTCTGGCTCTGATCTGAGGGAATAGGCTGGCAGCAAAGCCAGAGGGCATAACAGCACAAACACACCTTCAGCACACTGCTAGAGGCTTGCCTTGATGCCTTGAAAACTGTGCTAGCAATTAGAAGTAAAGGTATCGAAGCACTATAGGCAAAAGCGCTATATTTACGAGCAATTGACAGTCTTTTGCCATATGCTGTCCTCTACTCTTCTTTTATTTTTGTCACTAAGCACGTTCTTTGCTCTGGTGACACGGCGTGGCTGGAAGGAGCACTTGAATGCACAGTTACACGGCATTAATGCCTGCAAGATGAAAGTAAGAGCCTTTGAATATATTAATATTACAACACAGGTGTCTTTTTTTTTTTTTTTTAATTCTTTTCAGCAACATGGTATGGCTAATAATGATACAGATTGTGCTAGATTTATGACTAGATGAAGCAGGACAATACAGACTTAATAAAAACGTCTTCAAAGCTTTGGGTTTGTTTCATGATTTAAGAGAATATTAACTGCGGAGTCGATATTCAAAGGAACTTATCCGATAGCAGGTCTTACTAACCGCATAAGTGCAAGTGAGTGAAATATTCAGGGCTTCTAAGCAGAGAGTGTCACTGAATATTCCCTCTGATTACCTCAGCACTGTCCGGACAGTACCAGGGTGGTTTGTGTGTAGAGAAAACTTTATGCAAAGGCCCTTTTTCTTAAGGACATTAAACCCTAATGTATGCTTAATGTGCGAGAAAACACCACAGAACCCGTTAATGCATTTTGCAGTAATATTCCTTTTTTTCCACTTGCTAACCATGTGTTATTTTTTTTTTTAATATTTTTTTGGAGAGGGTGAGTTATGGCTGCAGAATAGGCGTGGAAACATGAATCAGCTAATGCATGCTCATTAGTGCATGCTGTCTAACGCCGAGTTAACGCATCAGCACTTAGGCCCCGATGCTCAAACATGGGCGCCAGCACCCGCATTTACCTGCGCAGAATGTTCAGAGGCCCAAAGCGCGGGAACAAATGAGGACGCAGACAAACAACACACGTAGCATGCTAATGCAGTAAAGCTCATGTTAATGAGGTCATTTTGTATTCATCCCCATTGCTCGGAAAAGAGCGCTCGAAGCAAAACTGCCTTACGCGCCTTCTGTCTCGCTGCACCCTACACCTGGAATAAACTTCCTGAGCCCCTACGTCTTGCCCCATCCTTGGCCACCTTTAAATCTAGACCGAAAGCCCACCTCTTTAATATTGCTTTTGACTCGCAACCACTTGTAACCACTCGCCTCCACCTACCCTCCTCTCCTCCTTCCTGTACACATTAATTGATTTGGTTTGCTTACTTTATTTTTTTGTCTATTAGATTGTAAGCTCTTTGAGCAGGGACTGTCTTTCTTCTATGTTTGTGCAGCACTGCGTACGCCTTGTAGCGCTATAGAAATGCTAAATAGTAGTAGTAGTAGTAGTAAAAAATAACGCCAGGTCAGAGCAGGTGGTAAGGTGTTGGAAGAGAGGATTTCTCATGCTTCTCTCATGATTCTTTCTGCAAAATTTGATGGTTTTGATGCTTTTGGAAGCAGAAAGAAGCTCATGCAAGCCCTTAAGCGCTGGTCGTGAGAAACAGCGGATCCGAGGAAAATCACACACTGGCATCTGTTTCCTGCATCTAAATTTAAAGTGTCTATGCTAAAAAAAAAAAAAAAAAATTTAAACACCCAAAGTGAAAACACACATCTTCTGTTTCCTGTGTCTAAACATAAGTGTCCAAGCTAATAAAAATTAAAAACGCTTATATTTAGGCCGCAGAAAATAGATGCCAATCAGGCTTATTTTCGAAAGTGATTGCCGGGCATCTTCTGACATAAATCGGGAGATGGCCGGCGATCTCTCAAAAGTGGCGACATAGGTATAATTGAAAGCTGCTTTTTTGACACCATCGCCGCTTTCCCGTCGCTGAGCCGGCAAAAGTTCAAGGGGGCGTGTCGGCAGCGTAGCAAAGGCAGGACATGGGCGGGCATGGGCGTGGCTACCGGTTGGCTAGCTTTCATGGATAATGGAAAAAACAGCGGCGTTAATCAGTATTTCACCGGGTTTACTTGGTGCTTTTATTTTCACGACCAAGCCTCAAAAAGGTGCCCCAACTCACCAGATGACCACCGGAGGGAATGGAGGTTGACCTCCCCATACTCCTCCAGTGGTCACCAACCCCCTCCCACACTAATAAAAATAAAACACTTTTTTGCCAGCCTCTATACCAGCCTCAAATGTCATACCCAGCTCCCTGATGCCAGCCTCAAATGTCATACCCAGCTCCCTGACAGCATTATGCAAGTCCCTGGAGCAGTTTTTAAGGGGTGCAGTGCACTTCAGGCAGGCAGACTCAGGTCCATCCCCCCTACCTGTTACACTTGTGGTGCTAAGTGTTGAGCCCTCCAACCCCCCCAAAACCCACTGTACCCACATGTAGGTGCCCCCCATCACCCATAAGGGCTATGGTAATAGTGTAGATTGTGGGGAGTGGGTTTGGGAAGATTTGGGGGGGCTCAGCACCCAAGGTAAGGGAGCTATGCACCTGTTGAGCTATTTGTGTATTTTTAAAAAATTTTTTAGAAGTGCCTCCTAGGGTGCCCGGTTGGTGTCCGCCCGGTTGGTGTCCTGGCATGTCAGGGGGACCAGTGCACTACAAATGCTGGCTCCTCCCATGACCAAATGCCTTAGATTACGCCGGGTTTGAGAGGGCTGGCATTTTTTTCCATTATCGCTGAAAAACAAAACCAGCGAACTCTGGCATTTGGCCAGGCCAAACCGTATTATCGAAAGAAAAGATGACCGGCCATCTTTTTCGATAATACGGTTACGGCCAGCTGTTGCGTCGCCACCAAAATAGATCGCCGGCGCTGTTCCATTATGCCCCTCCACGTTACTACACTACCACAGGCCACTTTTTACCGCAGCTTAGTAAAAGGACCCCTTTGGATTTATATTTGTGTGAGAGTATTAGTTTGTTGGTTACATATACATCTATGTGAAATGCAAAACTGCAAGTCATGAATGTGTGAACAGCGAGAATGTCCTGTCATTTCTGGGGGGGTGGGAAAGATTCTTGAAGAGGAGCAGGACTGAAGAATGGGGGGAAAGTGTGAACGGTCGGCTGCAGGTTGAAGAAAAAGCAAAACTGGCAGCGAATGCCAGAATTTTACATAATGGTGGACAGACCTGATGGGAGGTGGGGGCACTGCCTTAATGAGCACCTGAACAGCAGGACAGCACTAGAAAAGAGAGCTACAGCCTGCATGCACTTGTGTATGTTTCTGTGTCTCTGGAGAGGACAGTCTCATAAATAAAGCTTCTCTTTGAAAATCTGGGCTGGAATTGAGAAATTCACTTGTACTAATGTACCTATGCAGATACTAAGTGAAGGGAAGTTTTCAGCATAGGGAGTTTACCCTGATGATTATTAAATTACTTGGGCGAATTCCGTTCAACACTGTCCTAATACTGCCTCCATTCTGCCTATATCCTTCCAGAAGCATCAAAAACAAAAGCTAAACATTTTTTCCTTCCATTTGTGAACCTTTTTTCACATGTAAAACTTTGTAACTTTATATCTTGGACACCTTGCTCTTAAATCTCACTCCGTCAGGCAGTTCACCCTTGGAATCTCTGATTTGTGATAGAGGCAATGGAGAGTGAAATAACTTACCCAGCTTCCCTGCTCACTGCTGCCAAGTTACCCAACTCCAGGAGGGAGACTATACCATGAATTGAAATCAACAGGTCTCAGGATTGGGACCTGCTTCGTGCAGGACGTCAGAAACAGAACGAAGCCTTCGCGGGAAGAAGAAGACCTCGGCTGGCGGGGATTGGGGTCCCCCACCAGCAAAGGTAGGTGACGACGGCGGCGGCGGGGGAGGGTTGACGGCGGGAGGGGGGTCCAGGGCCAAATCCATGGGAGCCCAGGCCCCTGTGGCCCCACATAGCTACGCCACTGCGCTATTTACCACACCTTATATAGAATCCGGGGATTTATGCTTGATTTTCCCACACTAGTCTAACTCCCTAAGGGTGTCTTTTATTAAGCTGATGTAGCATTTTTTAGCTCGCAGTAAAAATCAGCTGGCGGTAAACGCTGAGACACCCATAGGAACACACTGGGTGTCTTGGCATTTACCTCCAGCTGACTTCTACCATGAGCTAAAAATTCTACAGTGGTTTAGTAAAAGACACCTTAATACAAATAGACTGATTTAGCATGAGAAAATCAGTGAAAATTCACAGCAGAGTGGGCAGGAAAAACACATGCCAATCACAAAATTGTTCTTCAATGTATAAACTAAAACAGTTTTTTATGCTTTTTTGATGCAGAATTTTTTACACCAGCTCAAGGCTGGTGTAAAGACGTTTCACAGGAACAGAGAATGCCCTGAGGTGAAGTGCATAAATTACAAAAAATAACTCCATCATGTGGTGTGAAATCCTTTAGATAATATACTATGAATAATATATATGTGCTCATAAGAAACAGACACCCTATAAATTCTTGGTATCTAAGACTTAACAATTCATGTCTCAACAATTTTTAATCAGTGCATATAATTTTTCAATTCAATAGTGCACCTTTAAAACAAAGTTCAGTGTGACGGCATTCTTTATCTCCAGATTGATAGAGGGGATGGAACTCCTCTCGTATGAGGAAAGGCTAAAGAGGTTAAGGCTCTTCTGCTTGGAAAAGAGATGGATGAGGGGAGATATGATTGAGGTCTACAAAATCTTGAGTGGTGTAGAACAAGTAGAAGTGAATCGAACTTTTACTCATTCCAAAAGTACAAAAACTAGGGGACACTCGAGGAAGTTACATGGAAATACTTTAAAAACAAATAGGAGGAAAGATTTTTTTCACCCAATGAATAATTAAGATCTGGAACTTTTTGCCGGAGTAGATGGTAACAGCAGTTAGCGTATCTGGGTTTAAAAAAGGTTTGGACAAATTCCTGGAGGAAAAGTCCATAATCTGCTGTTGAGACAGACATGGGAAGCAACTGCTTGCCCTGGGATTTGTAGTATGGAGTGTTGCCATGATTTGGGTTTCTGCCAGGTACTTGTGACCTGGCTTGGCCACTGTTTGGAAAACAGGATACTGGGCTAGATGGACCAGTGGTCTGACCCAGTATGGCTACTTACGTTCTTTGTAAAAGAAGCCCTAAGGTACACAGTATAAAGTCTGTAGAACTTCTGGGATCCATATAGCTAAGGCTGAGGCTTGAAGGGCTTATGGTCAGAGGCAGGAACCCCCCCCCCCCCCCCCCCCCCCCCCCTCCAAAAAACAAACCCAGACAATTATTTAAATGCAATACAGATTTTTATGCTCAAAGGAGTTTCCTACCAAAAGTGTTCCTTTTATGTGATTTTCAGGTCATTATGCTAGATCCTGTTATTCTATACCGCCGGAATGAGCGTTCGCCGAATCCAAAATTACTGCCAGGGAGCACATTAGCCTGGCGGTAGTCCAGTTTGGGCACACGCTGCATGCACGTAGGCCCTCCCACGGCTTAGTAAAAGGGCCCCTCACGCGATTTAGGCACACTGTTTATAGACAAGCACCTAGCACATACGTCACTGTCAATTATTGGCACCCATGACACTCAAAAGCACTACTATTCTATTAACTAGGGCCCCTTTTCATTAAAGCGCGCTCACATTTTTAGCACATGCTAAACGTTAGCAATGCCAATCCTCTGGGCGTCTCTAACATTTAGCACATCTAAAATTTTAGCACACGCTAGAAACGTGAGCAAGCCTTAGTAAAAGAGGGCCTTGGTGCACTAATGGCACCTAAATTTAGGCAGCAACTTATAGAATTGCCTTTTGGGCTTTTTTTTCTTTGATTTTTCCACATCTTTTGGTTCATTTCACACAATTTTTAAAACCTGCATTAGAAGTTTTTAATGCAGAGAAATCAGTTTTACATATATTTTCCCGGATTCTACATGGAGGGGCTTAATCGAACGCGAACGTCCATCTCCATGGGCACCTATCTCCGAGGACAGATATGCGAAGGGGCGGGCCAGACCGTATTTTCGAAAAAGATGGGCGTCCATCTTTTGTTTCGATAATATGGTTGGGGCCGTGCAAATGCATTGGATTTGCGCGGATTTGAGCTGGGCGGTATCGGTTTTCAGCGATAATGGAAACCGAAGGCACCCAGCTGAAAAACGAACAAATCCAAGGCATTTGGTCGTGGGAGGGGCCAGGATTCATAGTGCACTGGTCCCCCTCACATGCCAGGACACCAACCTGGCACCCTAGGGGGCCCTTGTAAAAAGTAAAAAAAAACAGTAAAATACCTCCCAAGTCCATAGTTTCCTTCCCTTGGGTGCTGAGCCCTCCAAATCCCCCCCAAAACCCACTCCCCAGAACTCTACACCATTACCATAGCACTTACTGTATGGCTGAAGGGGGGCACCTAGATGTGGGTACCGTGGGTTTTGGGGGCGGTTTGGAGGGCTGCCATTTACCAGCACAAGTGTGGGGGGGGGGGGGAGATGGGCCTGGGTCCACCTGCCTGAAGTCCACTGCACCTACTAACAACTGCTCCAGGGACCTGCAACTGGAGCTGGGTATGACATTTGAGGCTGGCATACAGGCTGGAAAAAAAGTTTTTAAAGTTCTTTTTTTTTGGTGGGAGGGGGTTAGTGACCACTGGGGGAGTCAGGGGAGGTCATCTCCGATTCCCTCCAGTGGTCATCTGGGCAGTTGGGGCACGTTTTGGGGAATTGTTCATGAAAACAAAGGGTCCAGAAAAAGTGACCCAAATTCTCGCTTCTGGTGCCCTTCTTTTTTCCATTATCGGCCGAGCGCGCCCATCTCTCCTCGGCCGATAAACACGCCCCAGTCCCACCTTCACCATGCCTCTGACATGCCCCCGTCAACTTTGTTCATTCCTGCGACAGACTGCAGTTGGAGGCACCCAAAATCAACTTTCGATTATACTGATTTGGGCACCCACGGGAGAAAGGCGCCCATCTCCCGATTTGGGTTGAAATATGGCCGTTTTTCTGTTTCAAAAATAAGCTAGATAGTGTGCCTATAGATCCGCGCCAAAATCGGTGCAGATTCTATAACACCATGCATAACTTAACAAGCTAATGAGCGCTGATAACAGCACTTAACAAGCAATCATGAGCACTAATTGACCATGATTAGAATTTAGGCACATAAGTCACTACGCGTATTCTAAAACGATGTGCGCTGAACTTCTATTGTGCGCAAGTAAAAATGGAGTGTGGTTATGGGTGGGAAAATGGGCATTTTGCGGGTGTTCCAAAATTCATGCACTTATAGAATATGGCCCAGTGCACCTAAATCTATGGGCTGGGATTTATGCCACATTTTGGTGGTGTAAGTGGATGTGCGTAGATTTAGGCACTGAAGTAACAACTAAGCATATTCTATAATTGGTGCCTAAAGCTAGGCATCGATTATAGAATGCGCTTAGTCGGCACTGATTTCAGCGCCAATTTTTTAGGCGCCATATATAGAAGCTCCCCCATCAGGGGATAATTTACCAAGCTGCGGTAAGCACTATTGTATGCTTACTGCAAGATAAAATTCACTATCATGGGCCGTGCTGTGGCATCCCGTGGTAGTTTCGGGATCAGCAAGTGCTTCCCATGCGCTACAAAATAGAGCAATAGCTTGGAGAAGAGATGGCTGTCATGGTCATGGTGTCGAGGGCCTTTGCAACTGTCATGGACTCAGGAACAATGTGAGCTCTTGGGCTGCTGTCGACAAATGGAAGCAGCAGGCAAAACCCTCCAACCAGGACTAGACTGAAAAAGCAGGACTGGAACAGACGAGAAGTGCAATAAGCACAAAGGCAGAAACAGACTAGAAGTGCACAGAGTACACAGGCTGTATTAAGACATAAACCAGGACTGGACTGAATAAGCAGGACTGGAGCGGACTAGAAGTGCAAACAGCACATAGGCAGAAACAGACCAGAAGTGCATAGAGCACACAAGCAGTACTAAGAAACAAACTAAGACTGGACTAGGCAGGGAACACAGGAACAGAACCAAGTAAAGCCAGAAGAGAAAACACTCACAGGCCAGAAGGCCAACCTGGAAACCATGCACACAGATCCTTCTCATACAGACCGCAAGGCCGAACTGGAACCCAAAAATAACAGCAGAAGGCAGAAGAGACCAGGCAGAGCTCTAGGCGAGGCAGACTAGGCAAAGCTCTAGGCTGGGCCACATGGCCACACAAACAAACAACAGAACAAACAGGCAATAACCAAGACAGAAGTGCTAAACTAGCACACAGACAAACTGAAGAACACAGGCACAAGTGCTAACCCTAGCACACAAACAAACAGATAAGAACCAAGGCAGAAGTACCACACAGGCACACTAGGAAACAAGACAGAAGTTCTATACAAGCACACCGACTAGGAAACAGGGCAGAAGTGCTACACAAGAACACCGACAAACCTGGACACCTTTGGCTTTGCAAAGGCCCTGAATGAATGTCTTCACCTTCCTTATGAGGGCCTTCAGTGATGATGTCACAACTACAGGAAAGGGGCTTGAAACATACTGAACACCAGAGTGAGGCTTGGAACACACATGAAGTGGAAGCACTACAGGAAAGAGGCTTGAAACACATTGAACCCCAGAGTGAGGCTTGGAACACATAGGAAGTGGCAGCAGAGGCAACAATGCAAAGAAAAGAACAGACTGAAGCTGACCACCAGAAGACAAAGTGAGACTGTAAAGTGGAGTCACGACCATAGTCGTGACAATGCCTGAGGGGTGATATCATAGAAGTCTATAAAATATTGAGTGGAATGGAATGGGTGGATGTAAATTGCTTGTTTACTCTTTCCAAAAATACTGGGACTAGGGGGCACACAATAAAGCTACTAAAAAAATGACCCCCGCCACTACTGCAGGGCCCTGTTTCCCGCAGCTTGCAGAAAAGGACCTTATAAATGTTTAGAGTACTAGCATATATGGATGTATTATTCCAAATTTGCACCTGAGAGTGGTCTATAAAATAATGAGTGGAGTGGAACGGGTAGCAGTGAATTGCTTGTTTACTCTTTCCAAAAATACTAGGACTAGGAGCCAGGAAAGGAAGCTCAAAGTAGTAAATTTAAAACAAATCAGAGAAAATATTTCTTCACTCAAGGTCTAACTAAACTCTGGAATTCATTGCCAGAGAATGTGGTAAAAGCAGGTAACTTAACAGGGTTTTAAAAAAGGGTTGGATAACATCCTAAATGAAAACTCCATAAGCCACTATTAAGATGGATTTGGGGAAAATCCACTGCTTATTTCTAGGATAAGCAGCATAAAATGTATTGTACTATTGTGGGATCTTGCCAGGTACTTGTAACCTGGATTGGCCACTGTTGGTTAAAGGATACTAGACTTGCTAGACCTTCAGTCTGTCCGAGTATGGTAACAGGTATGTACTTATGTACTGCCGAACAGTAGTAAAAGGACCCCTTAATCTTCTCAATACAGAAAATCAGTATCTGACATAGCATTATGTTTCCCTATTAGGTGCATCAGGGAGCTGTTTTATTTCCACAATACTTTAAGCCACACCTCTAATCTAGAGGACCTATGAAGAATACTGGCAACGGTACTGGAATAATCTACTTCCTAATAACCCACCTTCTGGTGGTCCACAAAAATGTTTCTAAGAGTTGGAGTGAGTGTTAGGGATTATGCCCACACATAACCATGTAAATTTTAATATTCTGCCTAAGCACTATTTTGTATTGAGGTATATGTGGCCAGGATGGCTCTAAGCTGCAGAATTCATTAGCAACCTCATTTAATATGGAGTACCATCAAGACACCTTTCTCCACACATGCAGTTGCTCCTGTGATGTTTGTCCTCTGTGGAAAAAAAGCAGGAAGCACTGGGCCACCATGACATTTGTGCAAAGTAAGGGAAAGAAGTAGAGATACGAATTTGTTAGCATGCATTTGATTCAGGAGGCAATTCTATAACTGGGTGCCTCAAATTAGGCACCTTGAGGCTGCAGGGTAGGAGCCTGATCTATAATGGAGCTAAATCATCTTAGGTTCCAGGGGTGGACTGACCATATGGCCAGCTGGGCAGTGCCCAAGGACCCAGGGCTGTGGGGGGACCCAGTGCTTCCCTCCCAAGTGCCTGATGTTCTTTTCTTTCCTTGGAACCAGGACCAGGACGCCTCCGTCTCCACCTCCTCCTGCGCTCCTGTTCCTTGATACCCCCCCTCCCTTGCAGACAAGGGGACTGGCAGCTAAATTGGCCATCTGCTGCTGATGCCAGAACTTCCCTCTGCCACAGTCCACCCCCATCTCTTGTCACTTCCTTCTTCCACAAGCACGGGCCACGGTAGAAGGAAGTTCTAGTGTCAGCGACAGATGGCCGATTTAGCTGCGGGACTAAAGAATAACAACAAGGGGAGGGGGCCAACAGAAGGACCGGCGGGAGCGGCAGCAAGTCCAGGGAGGCCCAGGCCACTCTCAGTTCGCCCCTGCTAGGTTCCATTATAGAATATTGGCATAACCCAGTTTTGGCGTGCCTAACATGTAGACACCCATACTTAGACCAGCCACAGAGCAGCTGTAAGTGTGACCACCTAAATGTGCCAGTGACATGGGTAATTGACAGTACTGTAGAAGTTTCCCATGTAAGTGGGAGCCACATGTATGCCCCCTCATGTTCCTCCCCTGTGTACACTCTCCTTGCAAATACCTGCTATTTAACTTAAACAATTCACTGCTGGCACGCCTCCCACCCATCTTCTGCCTAATCCTGTGTTTGTATTCATCTGCTGAGTGGCTATTTGCCTAAATTTGTGGCCTAAAATTGGTTAAATTGACCTCTGAAAGCTTACAGCATTGCCTCTATAGAAGAAAAGGAGGTGATGTGAGCACTTCCTACTTGGTACACAGCAGTCTACCGCAGCTACGTGAAAATGCATCATATTCTATTCAGTGTCGTTTACCTTGCAAGTGTCTTGTACAAATGTATTTTCGTTTCCTTGTTTGGTGCTCTCTAGTGCTTGTGAATAATTAACAATGGGTTCCTTTTACAAAGCTGCGCTAGTGATTCCGGCGCGGCAAACACAACGAAGCCCATTCAGTTCCTATGGACTTTGTCGCATTTGCCACACCGGAATCACTAGCCTGGCTTTGTAAAAGGAGCCCAATATTTGTTACAATTGAGCAGTTCCAAGACCCTAACACCCTAAATATACAAAGCTTTAAAACAAATAACTGCAGTACTCATAATCTGATCAAAATAAGAATTTGGGCTATAAAATTTCCTATTTATCTGTAATGGAAAAACTCCTTGTTAGCCAAGAAAATGTAATGAAAATCATATATTCCTAAGTACAAATAATCACTATGTAGCTGTGATTCTCTCAGGCTTGCTTCAGGCCTGACACACTGACATAAATTGTGTGCTTTATCCAAGAGACTATAACATTTAAGACCTTCAGGGGGAAACCACATGTACTTATGACTTTAAAAGTAATTGTACTGTCCACGCGTTAAGTGCTGTTTCTAAGGAATTTTCGCTTTATTGGCTGAGGTAGTAACTGGCAATTCCACAATGGTAAATTGCAATAAAAGTAGAAGATAACGGACTTTCTGTCCAAGCTCATTTTAGCTCCAACAAAAAAATGTCACATCTCCTTTTGCCCCATTCCTATGATTTTTATTAAAACAAAAATGTAATTCTCTTTTCCCAGAAAGACCTCCCATTTTAACCTGTCCCGGGGGTCATGTTTAATAGCATAGTACCATCTTCCTACCACTTGAAGGCTCTGGAGTTATTATCTGCTTCCCGAAACCCAGTGAGTGGTCATGGCCATCGCATCTTAAAAAAGATATAGTGGAATTAGAAAAGGTACAGAAAAGGGCGACGAAAATGATAAAGGGGATGGGAAGACTTCCCTATGAGGAAAGGCTAAAGCGGCAAGGGCTCTTCAGCTTAGAGAAAAGACAGCTGAGGGGAGTTATGATAGAGGTCCATAAAATAATGAGTGGAATGGAATGGGTGGATGTGAATCGCTTGTTTACTCTTTCCAAAAATACTAGGACTAGGGGGGCATGCAATGAAGCTACAAAGTAGTAAATTTAAACCGAATCAGAGAAAATATTTCTTTACTCAATGTGTGATTAAAATCTGGAATTTGTTGCCAGAGAATGTAGTAAAAGCAGTTAGCTTAGCAGGGTTAAAAAAAAAAGGTTTGGATGGCTTCCTAAAGGAAAAGTCCATAGACCATTATTAAAATGGACTTGGGGAAAATCCACTGCTTATTTCTAGGATAAACAGCATTAAATGTATTGTACTTTTTTGGGATCTTGCCAGGTACTTGTAACCTGGATTGGCTACTGCTGGAAACAGGATACTGGACTCAATGGACGGTCTGTCCCAGTATGGCGATACGTATGTACTTACATACTTACATACTTATGTACGACCTTTCTGTGTATAGCCAAAGTAGTTTACATATTCTATGCAGTTACTTTCTCTGTCCCTGTTGGGCTCACAGATTAGCTAATTTCATCTAAAAGATATTTATAGGGAGTTCAGGTTTCACTACCATGGTACCACTCCTTATGCTTATGTTGGGTAATTTTATAATACTCATCTAAGTGTGAAGACCTATCTAAGGACCATTTTATACATAAATCGCAGCTGAAATGCAGCCACGCACATTTATGCCTGCTTGAGTGCAAATGCAAGTTTGCAAGGGTTAATTTGTCTGCAGTGTACATTTTGTAAACTATCTTCCTGATGAGTATTTCTAGAGTTAGCCCAAGTTATCTGCAGCAGGTCCCATTTTATTCCTATGGGCTCTGATACAGATAATGAGCTAATCTTTAGTAAAAGACCCTTTTAGACTATTGTAATATCGTGTACAAAGTTGTAAAAAAACTTTGCTGGTAAAACTTCAGATAGTTCCAAATACTACTGCTTGTCTGATTTACAGAGTATCGAAGTTTGAAAGGGCTTCTCCTTTATTGGCAAAATTGCATTGGTTACCAGCTGAGGCACGTTCAGTTTTTAACTTTTGTGGGGACGATATTCAGTCCGTGGGAGGGAGCCCAGCTAACTCCCGCGGTTGGTTGTAAGCTCAGGTATTCCATGCTGGGCCGTTTCCAGTGAGCGGCGTTGAATATCTGGTTTATTTTTAGCTGATTTAAACTTAATTGGCTACGTTAATATTCGGAGATATCCAGTTAGGTTTAAAACGGCCAAAGATATTACAGCTATTTATGTGGCCCGAAGTGGCCACTTACTAGCCAGTTATGTGCTAAATATTTGTGGATAACCAGCTATGTTGGGCGATATAGCCAATTATCTCCTAACCACTAACTGGGAATATTCAGCGGGGGGTAGTCAGCTGTCTCCTGCTGAATATTGATGGATAGCCAGATAACTGCCATTTAACCGGCAAGGTGCCATTCCTGGTAACCTGTTCCGGGGCAGAGAGGACAGTGCACCAGCGCGGAGCCGACACCCCCCAGCGGCGTGCACCCGGGGTGGACCGCCCACCCCCGCCCCCCCTTCCTACGCCACTGCCTTGCATTATGTAGCTATAGTTCAGGTTTCTCTTTCCCATATGCATCACTTTGCACTTGCTCACATTAAATGTCATCTGCCATTTAGATGCCCAGTCTACCTGTCTCGTAAGGTCCTTTTGTAATTTTTCACAATCCTCTTACAATTTAACAACTTTGAATCACTTTGAGTCATCAGCAAATTTAATTACCTCACTAGTTACTCCCAATTCTAGATCATTCATAAATATGTTAAAAAGCAGCGGTCCCAGCACAGATCATTTAACCTTACTCTCTGTTTTCTATCTTTTAACCAGTTTTTAATCCACAATAGAACACTACCTCTTATCCCATGGCTTTTGTTTAAATGCACTTTATCTTGTTACAATATGGAACATCTGTTGTTTTGCAGTAAACATAATATGATTTTCAATGCATTCTTTAAGTTATTTAATTTACTCTGCTCTCATTTTCTCTTAGTGTTATTATTTATTTTTATTATTGACATTTTCAATATTAACTTTTTTTTTTCAATTAATTTACTATTTCAGTTGTTATGCAAGTTGTGATTTGTATTAGCATTTGGGAAGTCTATTCTCTACAATGATATATTTATGATATATTTTCATTCTTTTAGATGTCTATCATTATATTTTATACATGTTTATATGTATTTACACTGTTTTAATGTTAAATGTTCTGTTATACATATTCTTATATGATTGATTTTATATGTTTATTTATTATTTTTTATGTATCTTCAATTATGGACTCCTGAGGCAGGCCCTCTGCAGCCGAAACATGACCCATGTCAACGATACCTGTTATTAATATTAGAATAAATTATTGCACTACACCATTCATTTTTTGGACTCTTGTGTCACCTTAAATATTTATCTGTAATAATATATTTAAAATATTTATGAAAAAGCATTTGGTCTTCTACTATAGCCATATCATAGAAGTCTGTCAAGAAAATTCTGTTTTTATCTATATATTGTGACAAGGCAAGCCCCAGAGATTCCCCAGTGAAGCAGTTGAGCCCAGAACTACAGGTCCCAGAAGTCCTTGCAAGGGGGAGCAATGGCTCGAGGCAGGGTGAGCCTGTTACTCCCTTCCCCACTAGAGGGAGAGGGAAGGATGAAGCTCAGTTTCCCTGGCTTCGCCATCAGTATATAATTCCCCCCAGCTGTGAGAAGGGGAGAGCAGATTTCCTTGAGGCTCTCAGTCACCAGGACAGAGGGGAGACGAATGGAGAGAGAGATTCCATGGAGTATGTGGATGAAGGAAGTAGAGCTGCCTAAGGGAGAGGAGCCAGCTACCATGGAGTGGGAGAATTCAAAGGTTGCCCTGCCCAGCACTTGAAGGCAGTGGAGGAGGCCACATCGGGCCTGGTGCTGAGAGGTGGGAGAAACTGCCAACCCTGCTCCTTACAGGGTTCCCTCTATGCTGTGAAAAGGCAGGTGATTTGTGGTATTGGTTTGATTTTATTTATTTATTTGTTTGTTGCATTTATACCCCGCTCTTTCCCACTCAGTAGCAGGCTCAGTGCGGCTTACATAGTATGGAATTACATAGTATCACAGAAAGAACACAGCTGTAGTAATAGTAGAGGTATGATGTGGTTGTTAGGAAATAGGTTGAGATAGGTGAAATGGGCAGGGGATGTAGGGGTAGGAGAGGTAGGAGTGGTGTACAGTGGGTTCATAGGTTAAGTCTGGTCATTGGGTAGGCTTGCTTGAAGAGTTAAGTTTTTAGCAACTTCCGGAAGGGTAGATGGTCGCTAACTGTTCGAATGGGTCTTGGTAAGGCATTCCAGAGTTGGCTACCTATAACGGAGAAGTTGGATGCGCAGTACGTTTTGTACTTGAGACCTTTGCAGTTGGGAAGGTACAGATTGAGATATGTTTGAGAGGATTTTGATCCGTTTCTAGCTGGTAGGTCAATCAGGTTGGTCATGTAGCTTGGAGACTCTCCGTTGATAATCTTGTGAATCAGTGATTGGACTTTGAAGTTTATTCGTTCATTGACAGGGAGCCAATGGAGTTTTTCACAAAGAGGTGTTGCACTTTCAAATCGTGATTTACCAAAAATTAGTCTGGCTGCCGTGTTCTGGGCGGTTTGGAGTTTTTTTCAGGATTTGGGCCTTACAGCCAATGAAAATGCTGTTGCAGTAGTCAGCGTGGGTAAGTACCAAGTTGAGGAAAGTTTTTAGGGGATGTACAAAGACTGTCCATGAAGATTTGTTCTGAACTGTTGTGCTATATTGGAAGTGTGCTGAACTCTTACTAAACCCTTCTGAAGGAGGGGGAAGGGAAAACTAATGCCATAATAGAAGACCTGGAGTCTTGAGGAGCTGAGCGTTTGCTGAGGGATTTTGGGACCTGGACTGTACCTTTTTTTCCTTTTGAAGATTATCTTATGAGGACTGTACCTTTTTCTTTTGAAGACTATATTAAGAGGGCTGTACCTTGTGTTTTGAAGAATATATTATGATTTTTTGGTATGAAATTGCCTTGATAATAAAATACTTTGGCCCTGAGTCCCAGTATCAGCAGCATTCTGTCCTGGAACCCTGGGAGACCCGCAGGCTTGCTGGCTCCACCGAAGAGGAGGAAGCGCCCCCCCTTTACAATATTTGAGTAAGGGGTGACATCAAAGGGCATCATGTTGGGCCCAATGAAAGCCCAACATGAGAATTACGATAACTTGCCATACTAATGCAAAGAGAGCAGCCAATTTTTTCTACAACTTTTTTTGCAAGGTTGACAGCTAAAATTTACATCTAACCAAATATCACATTTACCTTGTTCCACATTTTTTTTTTAAAGGAGCTTCACTTTAATGAAAAGCAACTTTAGGAACATAGCTGTCCCTCAAGGAAGGCAGCATAACATGAGTGGGGTACATTCCAGTACTGAAAACTATAATTAATATCCTTGTAGGATATGGAAATCTGCATCTGTTCTATGTCATGAGAGCAGCTGGGGAATCCACCTGGTCCTCTTCCGGCCTGAGCTGTTTGATCAGCTTTCCTCTGTCTCTGTGGATGTCTTTACACAAGATTAATTGAAGGACCCCAGTTCTCTTTCTTTTTCATGCTATTAAAAAAATGCAGTTGGGATGTCTTATAATGAACTTTGATATGGTGAAAGAATAATGTCCTAATTATATATAAAAATATAATTACACTTGCTACCATTATGGAAAAAACTCCTTCTATACTGAAGTGTTATGTTGGAAAAAAAGCTTTCATTATTTCAGAACTTCTTACTTGCTAATTTGGCCTGTGAATCACAGCTTTAATATTTAAAAAAAAGAGACAAATTATTTCTGAGTTACTTTTGATGTGTTTCTCTTAAGTTTCATTTCTCTTCCTGGACACCTTAGGATGCCAAAAGTTGAAAACTAATTTTTAAAAAAAGGCAGTAATTCTCATAAATAACACTTTATTTTCTATAGCAATAAATATTACTGTCTGGATTGCTTAAATATAAGAAAAATGCCAGTGTATCATGCTGAGTAGCATTGTTGTATATTTTCTCCTAAAATCATTATTATGATTGTTTCCATTGGTGGTAATTATTTTATTTTCATTTTTACATTTGTATCTCACCTTAACCCAAAGCATAAAACAAACTTGCTTACCTGTAGCAGGTGTTCACTGTGGATACAAAAGTGGGTGACATCGTATGATGGCATCAGGATGGAGCAGAACTTACAGAGCTCAAAATTAAAGTTCTGGGCACAAGTGACCCTTCCCACATGGAGCAGTCCCCTTAGCTAACTCAGAATCAGCTCTCGAGGAGGAAAGTGGGTGCATGTTCCTGAATAATATTAATCCTACTGTCTCTGAGGAAAACTCCTGATAAAGTCAAGCAACGTATTTTTTGTCAATGAGCAGAACTGAATTAGGCACACACGTGGGTGACTCCCAGGCTCAGGGTTGTTCTTTATATGAGAAGTTTGCCCCACAACTAAGCAAACTTCTCACTCGTATAGAGATGAGGCACTATCCCTGACTGAAAAGTAGCTCAGGCAGTAGTGTGAAATAACAGGCTATAGTAAAGACCATGTAGTTATTTTCCAAATGCTCTTTAGCAGGTAACGTTAATCTCTTCATTTATATGGAAAGACATGACTACTTTCAGTAGAAACTTAGGATACGTCTGTAAGATTACCCTGTGATGATGAAATTGAGTATATGGCTCATTCATGAGAAAGGGAAGAAATTATATGACCCTACTGGAGTAACTCCTACTAGGAAAAGTACTTTCTAGGGAGTCCTTTCACTAAGATGTGGGAACCTGCAGTAGCGGCAGGGACTGTTTTATGCGTGCGCCAGGGTCCTTCTTACTGCAGCAGGTATAATGCCACCCCCCCCCCCCCCCCAAAATGGCCATGCAGTAAGATAACTTTTATTACATGGCCATGCTGCGGGGAGCACTAACTGCCACCCATTGAGGTGGCAGTAAGGGCTCCCACAGTAACCCAGAGGTAACCGGGTAGCGCATGTCAATGCCCGATTACTGCCAGGTTAGTGCCGCACTACAAAAAAAAACATTTTCATGGCATGCTGGAAATGGCACATGCTCAAAGCAGAGCTACTGCTGGTGGCCACGTTGGGCTGGCGGTAGTTCCAGGATAACATGCGTTAAGCCCGTGTTGGGTTTACCGCCGCTTTGTAAAATGGCCCCTAGGTTATGTACTTTAGCAATGAGGATTCCATCAGTTCAAAAGGTTGTTTTATAAGAGGAGAAAGCACAATGTACAGATACTAAGGTGGTGATGACTTTTAAAGAAGAAGCCTGATATAAAGAAGAATTTGAATTTAGAAACAACTGATTAGTGCGAAGCCAGATTTCAACCTACCAAGACCTGATAGGCCAAAATGGTGCTGAGGTGCAATCTGTCAGAAGATGTCTGGCTACCCTACTGATAGGCAGGTGATCAGAAGCCCTGCACTGTTCCAAACAGCGCTCTAAAAATAACGCAGGAACAGCACGTGGCTATACCGCCCCTATGATCAGAGATAATAGCATACAAATTTAAGCACGCTATTATCTCTGATCATAGGAGAAAAGTGCAGGAGGATTGTGACTGAGTATACACTCAGTAAATGGCACTCTTGTAATTTTAAATAGTGAAGGGAGCATTCAATTACTCTCTCTCTATACACTCAACTTCTTCAATAGTTTATTCTTAATATACTCAGGTCTACATGATCAGACAGTAATAATAGGATCATCAGATCAATGTATCCACCTCGTAATTGGCTAACAATTTTCTTCATGAGCCAAGCATATTTATAGAGGTGGTACCGTAATCCTCATTAATCCTATCTGTATTTTTTAATATATTTTTACTTAATTCAATATTTCTTATGTATAATTTTAGTCCATTAACTGCCTTCATAAACATTTTTAGACTTCTTCTTAATTGTAATTTATTCTGTTATTTGTACATCAAACTTATTCAGGAAGTAATACTTAGCTTATCAGCTTTTTCAGCTATATTCCATGATATTTTATTTTTGTTATATTTGTACCCTGCGCTTTCCCACTCATGGCAGGCTCAATGCGGCTTACATGGGGCAATGGAGGGTTAAGTGACTTGCCCAGAGTCACAAGGAGCTGCCTGTGCCAGGAATCAAACTCAGTTCCTCAGTTCCCCAGGACCAAAGTCCACCACCCTAACCACTAAGCCACTCCTACACTATGCGGTGGAGACTAATAATCACCGACATAGATCCATGTTTCACTATATGCTGTTTCAAGGTAGTCTCCTGCAACATAAATGGTAACAGTTTAAACCATTTCTGACAAGACTATTATGCCCCGATCCAAACAAAGACCATTACTAGCCCACAGTAGTTTAAGCAAACGGCTTCTAAGATGGCCGCCGACTCTTTTATCCTAGAATTTATAGTCACAGGCTGTACGTCACCTAACACCAATCAGAATCTCCTGAGCTGACCAGCTGATCCCTGATAAACAGACAGAAATTTAAATCAAGGTTAGCCATTCAATTTCTCGATTGAGTCCAATGGGGTGGCATGGTAGACTATTCAAAATGGATGTTGTGACCTCTAGCGGCAGCCTTGTGGTACTTCATATTCAGTTTGGTAATGGAAATCACCCATTACATAAGAACATAACAGTAGTCAAACCTACGGTCCATCTAGCCCAGTATCCTGTTTCCAACAGTGGCCAAGCCAGGTCACCAGTATCTGGCAGAAACCCAAAGCATGGCAACATTCCATGCTACCAATCCCATGTCAAGCAGTTGCTTCTCCATTTCTGTCTCAATAGCAGACTATGGACTTTTCTTCCAGGAACTTATTCAAACCTTTTTTGAACCCCGTTACGCTAACCGAGGTTACCACATCCTCCTCCATGTAACTTCCTCGAGTGTCCCCTAGTCTTTGTACTTTTGTAACGAGTAAAAAATCAATTTACTTCTACTCGTTCTACACCATCAGGATTTTGTAGACCTCAATCATATCTCCCCTCATCCATCTATTTTCCAAGCTGAAGACCCTAACCTCTTTAGCCTTTCCTCATATGAGAGGAGTTCCATCCTCTTTATCATTTTGGTCACTCTTCTTTGAACCTTTTCTAATTCTGCTATAATTATTTTGAGATACAGCGACCAGAACTGAATGCAGTGCTCAAGGTGAGGTTGTACTATGGAGCGATACAGAGGCATTATAGTATTTTTGGTCTTATCCACCATCCCTTTTCCTATTAATTCCTAGCATCCTGTTTGCTTTTTTGGCCGCCGCCTCACATTGAACAGATGATTTCAGCATATTATCTACAATGACACCTAGATCTTTTTCTTGGTTGCTGACCCCCAAGTGGACCCTAGCATCAGGAAACTATGATTCAGATTATTGTTTCCAAAGTGAATCATCTTGCATTTGTCCACATTCAATTTCATCTGTCATTTGGATGCCCAGTCTTGCAATTTACTAAGGTCTTCCTCCAATATTTCACAGTCCGCATGTGTTGTAACAACCTTGAATAGTTTTGTGTCATCTGCAAATTTAATCATCTCACTCATTGTTACGATTTCCAGATCATTTATAAATATGCTAAAAAGCACCGGTCTCAGTACTGATCCCCATGGCACTCCACTATTCACTGTCTTCCATTGAGATGAATGACCATTTAACCCTACCCTCTGTCTAATGGCTACTGAGAATTATCCTATCTTAGAGGCCCTTTAACTAAGATGCGCTGAAAAATGGCCTGCATTGGCGCAGGTTTTGGGCCTGCGCAGAATCATTTTTCAGCGCACCTGTAAAAAAAGGCCTTTTTATAATTTTTGCTGAAAATGGACGTGCGACAAAATGAAAATTGCCGTGCTTCCATTTTGGGTCTGAGACCTTATTGCCAGCCATTGACCCTAGTGTAAAGTCTCAAGCGGTAACTGGGTGGTAATGACCTATTTATTTTATTTATTTGTTACATTTGTATCCCATATTTTCCCACCTAATTGCAGGTTCAATGTAGCTTACATAGTACCGTAAGGCTTTCGCCAGCTCCGGCATAGAAACCTATGTGTGCCAAATGCCACTTGGCATGTGTCCAATACACACAACAGAAAATAAAAATTATTTTTCAGCCATGCGTATTGGACGCATGGCAAAAATGAAATTACCGCAAGAGTCATGTGGTAGCTGTGTGGTAACTCCATTTTGGCATGCATTGGGCATGCATAGACGCTTACGCGGCTTAGTAAAAGGGCCCCTTAATTAGGTCAGCAAAACAAACGGCACAATTACACTAGGCTTAAATAATACAGACGCACCTCGGTCTTAAGCTGTCTGGATATATCATTACTGCTCAGTAAAAGGGGGTGAGGGGTAGACAGAGGTGGAGAGACAGAACTAATTCCTATTTGCTTTGTTCACCATCACTGTACACTAAGATGAGGATTTCAATATATTGCCCACAATGATTCCAAGATCTTTATCTTGGGTAATAGCTCTTAATATAGAGCTTGGCATTTGGATACCTATAATTAACGTTATTTTCCCTATGTGTATCATTTTGTACTTATTCACATTCAATTTTACCTGTCATTGAGATGACTAGTCTCCTAGCCTCATAAGGTCCTCCTGCAACACCTCACAACAAAACTTGTGTATTAAGAACTTTAAATAAAACGTTTTTTCATCTGTAATTTTGATCACTTCACTTGTTGTTCCTTTCTCCAGATAATTTTATTAACTGTGTTAAAAAGAACTGGTCCAAGTACAGATCCATGAACCACTTCACTAGTTATCATTTTCCACGGGGAAAGCTGACCATATTGTCCTACTCTGTTTCCTGTCTTTTAACCTGTTAATCTATAATGCTATACTTCTTTTTATTACACATATTCAAGAGGTAACGGGATCAATATCAAAACACATATACAAAAAAAAATCCCACTAAGCTTCACATGGCACCAAATGGCCGGCAGACAAGCGCAAAACACCATCAGAAAAGTCACACCTTAATGCTAAACACCCAACAGAGGTATATCAACCGAACAAAGGGCTACAGCAATTCTAATCATCGGTGTACTCAACTGAAAATGACTTAATATAGTGGAGGGGAAAAAAAAGCACTACAAGGCATTAAAAACTCCTCTAATATGTGTCAAACAGTCACAGTGCATTATTGTTATGTTACCTCCTAGTTTCTACTAACATTTGAGCCCCTAAGAATAAAAGTGGGCCGAGTCCACTTTGTTACAATGGGATATATTGCCGTCTAAGCTGTGATTTCAGATTTAAAAAAAAAACAAGCAATGCCTGAATCGACTTTAATCTACAGTGGTGGAAATAAGTATTTGATCCCTTGCTGATTTTGTAAGTTTGCCCACTGACAAAGACATGAGCAGCCCATAATTGAAGGGTAGGTTATTGGTAACAGTGAGAGATAGCACATCACAAATTAAATCCGGAAAATCACATTGTGGAAAGTATATGAATTTATTTGCATTCTGCAGAGGGAAATAAGTATTTGATCCCCCACCAACCAGTAAGAGATCTGGCCCCTACAGACCAGGTAGATGCTCCAAATCAACTCGTTACCTGCATGACAGACAGCTGTCGGCAATGGTCACCTGTATGAAAGACACCTGTCCACAGACTCAGTGAATCAGTCAGACTCTAACCTCTACAAAATGGCCAAGAGCAAGGAGCTGTCTAAGGATGTCAGGGACAAGATCATACACCTGCACAAGGCTGGAATGGGCTACAAAACCATCAGTAAGACGCTGGGCGAGAAGGAGACAACTGTTGGTGCCATAGTAAGAAAATGGAAGAAGTACAAAATGACTGTCAATCGACAAAGATCTGGGGCTCCACGCAAAATCTCACCTCGTGGGGTATCCTTGATCATGAGGAAGGTTAGAAATCAGCCTACAACTACAAGGGGGGAACTTGTCAATGATCTCAAGGCAGCTGGGACCACTGTCACCACGAAAACCATTGGTAACACATTACGACATAACGGATTGCAATCCTGCAGTGCCCACAAGGTCCCCCTGCTCCGGAAGGCACATGTGACGGCCCGTCTGAAGTTTGCCAGTGAACACCTGGATGATGCCGAGAGTGATTGGGAGAAGGTGCTGTGGTCAGATGAGACAAAAATTGAGCTCTTTGGCATGAACTCAACTCGCCGTGTTTGGAGGAAGAGAAATGCTGCCTATGACCCAAAGAACACCGTCCCCACTGTCAAGCATGGAGGTGGAAATGTTATGTTTTGGGGGTGTTTCTCTGCTAAGGGCACAGGACTACTTCACCGCATCAATGGGAGAATGGATGGGGCCATGTACCGTACAATTCTGAGTGACAACCTCCTTCCCTCCACCAGGGCCTTAAAAATGGGTCGTGGCTGGGTCTTCCAGCACGACAATGACCCAAAACATACAGCCAAGGCAACAAAGGAGTGGCTCAGGAAGAAGCACATTAGGGTCATGGAGTGGCCTAGCCAGTCACCAGACCTTAATCCCATTGAAAACTTATGGAGGGAGCTGAAGCTGCGAGTTGCCAAGCGACAGCCCAGAACTCTTAATGATTTAGAGATGATCTGCAAAGAGGAGTGGACCAAAATTCCTCCTGACATGTGTGCAAACCTCATCATCAACTACAGAAGACGTCTGACCGCTGTGCTTGCCAACAAGGGTTTTGCCACCAAGTATTAGGTCTTGTTTGCCAGAGGGATTAAATACTTATTTCCCTCTGCAGAATGCAAATAAATTCATATACTTTCCACAATGTGATTTTCCGGATTTAATTTGTGATGTGCTATCTCTCACTGTTACTACTACTACTACTACTACTATTTAACATTTCTAGAGCGCTACAAAGTGTACGCAGCGCTGTACAAACACAGAAGAAAGACAGTCCCTGCTCAAAGAGCTTACAATCTAATAGACAAAAAGTAAAGCATTTAAATTTAAAATATTTAAGCAGTCAAGCACAAGAGAACAGTCACAGAAGGACAGAAGATGTTGAAGGGTGGTCAGTGTGATTAGGTGTAACTCTGGTTGGAGTAGTGGGAGAAGGTGATAGAAGAATAGAAATGGGTGAGGTAAAGTAATGAGTGGGTTGATAGGGAGGTTATATAAGACATGTCACTCTAGGGGTGGGTGGGTAGAGGGGTAGGGTGGGTGGAAGCAGGAGAAGGTATTCTCTGCAGCCTATCTGTGAGATGGAAAATGCTCTCTGAAGCTGCTGCTATAAGTTGTTAGTTTTCTCTCCCTGAAAGAGATCCAAGCCACACCCACGAAGTTCAAACTGTCAGTGGGGAGGGTGAGGGGAGGAAATGGCAGTGCTTGATGAAAAAGAGAGCTCAGTTTGATAGGAGATATACTATAGGATGTCATTCTGAGGCCAGGCTAAGTCTAAAGCAGGAGAAGGTATTCTCTGCAGCCTATCTGTGAGATGGATAACCTACCCTTCAATTATGGGCTGCTCATGTCTTTGTCAGTGGGCAAACTTACAAAATCAGCAAGGGATCAAATACTTATTTCCACCACTGTATATGTACGTAGATATGGACATGGCCCTATTTTTCAAGTCTTTTGGCCATAGAGGCTATGAAGTGGTGAATGGATAAAACGCACAAAGTGGAGATGTCCTGCTTTTGCTATGAAGGACTCAGGATTCCAAGGTATATTTTGTTTCCTGCAGAACTTTTAGTCTGTTTGATTCAAGGCCCTCTTTAATATATAGCACTACCCCCACCAATTTGATGCACCCTATCACTGTAATATAATTTGAACCCTGGTATGACAGTGTCCCATTGGCTATCCTCCTTCTATCAGGTCTCAGAGATGTCTGTATATCTACCTTTTTATTTAGTATTATATATTCTAATTTTCCCAAATTATGTTTTAGGCTTCTAGCCTATAATGTTGCTCTCCCTCTCTCTCTCAAATACCATGGTAGCATATTTTTAAGCAGCTCAATGGGCTCCTAGAATCATGCAAAAAAGAAGTAGCACCACGTTGGAAGAACAAAGGGGCCCGACTCTGCAGTGGACTTCCTTCGCCTTGAGTGAATTCCTTAAAAAAGGCGGTAAATAAATCCTAATAAATAAATTGCAAAGGTCTCAAATACAAAACCTACTATGCATCCAACTTCTCAGTTATAGGCAGCCAACTTTGGAACACCATACCAAGATTAATCCAAACAACACACGAACATCTACGCTTCCGAAAGATGCTGAAAACATACCTCTTCAAACAAGCCTACCCAAACAACCCAACTTAAGTTATGACTCCAACTCACACCAATAACATTAAACATGCCTCAATCCTTCCCCCACATCTCTTCCTTTTATCCTTCTCTATACAACTATATTATCCTAATGACACTCTTTTTTTTTTTTTATTATGCATTTATTAATAATTTCAAGTATACAAACTTGTTCAGAAAAGAAAATAACAGCCTCTAATTATAACACCATTAATATAATCAAGAAAAAAAAAATTATTTCCGTATTTGCTCAAGTCCTCATTATAGATTCAAGAGGTTACACAATGGAATTAAGTTTAAATTTGAAAACATCATTAAAGAAATAGCATTGCATGATTCCTAAAATTATCGGTTCCACATTATTACAACAAGAGAGATTGTTTTATCCTTAACCCTACTTATTTTTAGATGTTAAAAAGGCTGTTAGTTGGGCAGGCTCAAAGAAAACATACTTTATAGATTGAAATTTAACCACACATTTACAAGGAAACTTTAAAAAAAAAAGTTGCCCCCAATTGAAGTACACCGGGTTTCATCATCAAAAATTGTTGACGTCTTTTTTGTGTTTCTTTCGCAAGGTCCGGGAAAATCTGTATTTTTTGTCCGAGAAAAAGTTTTCCTTGATTTTTAAAGAACAGTGTCATAATCCAATTTTTATCTGGAGCCAGGGCAACTGTAGCAATTAAAGTTGATGGTATTATCGGATCAGAGTCCGATGATTCCAATATTGCTGAGATATTAAGATCTTGATTACCTTGATCTAGTTGATTTACTTGAACCTTTAATGGTAAATAATAGATCTGTGAGAAAGGGGGTACAGCTTCTTCAGCTAACCCCAAAACTTCCTTTAAATATTTCCTCAGCATTTCTCTTGGTGTTATGGTAAGTTGTTTTGGAAAGTTCAAGAAGCGTAAAGTATTACTTCTAATTGAATTTTCTAGAAATTCTGTTTTTCTTCGTAATGAAGTTAAATCTCTCATTGAAATTTCCTGGAAATTTTGTAATTTTTTTATATCCTCTCCTTGGTCTTTAACTTGCTGCTTTACCATGTCCAATTTTGACTCCATTTCTTTTGAATTTTGTTCTAATAACACAAAGTCCTGAGACAATTTTTGTATTTGAGGGCTTAAAGCCTTGCCAAGATCCACAATTAGTAACCACAGGGAATCTAGTGTAACTTCTTTAGGTTTAGACATAGAAATAGGAAATAGTGTGGACAGTACCTCCGCCATTTTTGGCTGCTCTGTCTGCTCCAACCCTTCAGCTTCTTTCTCCTTCGGTTCTCCAGCGGTCACAAGAGATTCCGCCTGGGTCGTCTGTTCCTCCACTGCCCTGGAAAATCCAGTTGTTTGCACCGCTTCCCGCCTCACTTCATCCAACCCCGATGGGGAAAATGGTGCAGGGGGCGCCAACAGAGGAGAACTACAGCTCGAAGGGCGAGGGGGAGGTGCTCTTTCTTCGGGGCTGAGCGTCAGCTCTAATCCTGGAGACACACCGGCGTCTCCATTCACGCCGGTGCGATTCAGCGGATTAACCCCTTCGGAAGTTGGAGCCGGTAGTCGCTGGAGGTGAGGTATTATCCCTCCAGTAGCAGGAGTATGTCGTGGCGGGGCTGCGGAAGCTGGACGGCCCCTTCTCTTCGGCATATTCACAATAAGGTAAGCCTTCACGGAGCTAGATCAGGATCATGCAATCGCTACAGCGGCCATCTTGAATCATGTCTCTCCCTAATGACACT
The DNA here is from genome assembly GCF_901765095.1 of Microcaecilia unicolor. Taxonomy (NCBI): domain Eukaryota; kingdom Metazoa; phylum Chordata; class Amphibia; order Gymnophiona; family Siphonopidae; genus Microcaecilia; species Microcaecilia unicolor. The sequence continues at coordinate 620,805,179 of NC_044032.1, forward strand.
CTTTACCCATACATTGTAGTACCTCTGTGATACTTTGTACCCTTAAATTGTTTTTTCCCTGTGATACTATGTACCTAGACATTGTAAGCCGCACTGAGCCTGCTATCGAGCAGGGTATAAATGCTATAAATAAATAAAATAAATAGCAGGTGCTATTCCACTGCCTTGCACTTGCAAAACATCTTTTGCTCTGAGCATCCCCCGAAGTTGCTACAATCATTTGTTCCATTTATGACAATCTAATTATTCAGTGCAGCACTTCATAGAAATGTTTCCTGCTAAATACTTGAACCACGAGCAGCACCAGGCAGGCTGCAGGCTCCATTAATAATGTAGTGATGTTGCTTATCAATGGAATTAGACAACTGGTTTGTAGAAGCCACTTCAGAAGAAGTGGAGTGTGTTTTGTTCATGCCAGTTGGCATCATTCTGCCAGTTCCTTGATGTAGACATTACATCCAGCTGTGTTCTGAAAGCCAGAGGTGCTGAATTTGTATCTGAGCTGCTCCCCTGCTTTGCAGTACTGCTTGAGTTATGTAACACGTATTATCATTCCGAACTATACTTTTTGTACTTCAGAATAAAAGGATGTGTTTTGGTTATTTCAAGTTCCTGAACTAGTGATGTCATACTCTTTCAAAAACGTGGACTTTCATCACAGAAGCTCATCTGGTCTCAAACATAGCATACTCTGTTTTGAAGTGAGGAATATAAAGAGGATGAATGGAGGAACTCTAGCACAGTGGGCAAGCAAGGGATATATAGTTTGGAAACCATCTTGAATTAATGGCTAAATGAAAACCCCCTCCACGTTATAAAGTTGGAACAAACATTTGGCAGCCTTGCAGGTGGTAATAATCATATATTTCATTTTAAATATCTGCCAAACATTTATCACAGCACTCTGGGTTGTTTTTTTTTTTTTTTTACTAAAGCTTAGCTTGAGTTATCTGCAGCAGAGCCCATTTTATTCCTTATCCCTGCCGCAGATGTCGAGCTAAGCTTTAGTAAAAGACCCCCTCTGTATGGAAGTTTAACAGCAGTGTTGCTACACTAACTAGAAGGGTACAAAAGAAATCTTTAACTATTTAATAACTGTGTCAGATTATAGTGCTAATGATTCAATATTTCCAAACTCCCAGCTGTCAGTCCCCTGATCTGCCATAGCTAATGGGAAATTTATGCTACCTTCATTGCTTTCAGAGAAAAAAAACCCTATATGCATTTTTAGATTTGAATGTGTTAACTAAGATAAGCAAGATTAAGAGTAGCAGGTCCCAAAGAAACAACATGTGGAACAGATCCTTCATGCAACACAGATGGGAATATTTACAATTCAAAAACATTAGGCCCAGCCATAGCTAAACTTTAGCCATTCATATTGGCTGAGCTTAAGCCAGAAGAAACAATAACTTTATTGTTCCAAAACGTGACATAGCACTTCATAGAAAAAGTACAGTGCTTGACCTTAGGAAGAGTAATTTCCAAACACATTTCAGTGAGTGGAGTGGAGTGGAGGAGTGGCCTAGTGGTTAGGGTGGTGGACTTTGGTCCTGGGGAACTGAGGAACTGAGTTTGATTCCCACTTCAGGCACAGGCAGCTCCTTGTGACTCTGGGCAAGTCACTTAACCCTCCATTGCCCCATGTAAGCCGCATTGAGCCTGCCATGAGTGGGAAAGCGCGGGGTACAAATGTAACAAAAATAAAATAGATACTATTGGAGATTCTACATGGAATGTTGCTACTATTGGACATTCTACATGGAATGTTGCTATTCCACTAGCAACATTCCATGTAGAAGGCTGCGCAGGCTTCTGTTTCTGTCTGACGTCAGACTCACAGAAGCAGAAGCCTGCGCGGCCACATTGGTGATCTGCAAGGGCCGACTTCTACATGGAATGTTGCTAGTGGAATAGCAACATTCCATGTAGAATCTCAAACAGTAGCAACAGTGGAGGAGTGGCCTAGTGGTTAGGGTGGTGGACTGTTGATTCCCACTTCAGGCACAGGCAGCTCCTTGTGACTCTGGGCAAGTCACTTAACCCTCCATTGCCCCATGTAAGCCGCATTGAGCCTGCCATGAGTGGGAAAGCGCGGGGTACAAATGTAGCAAAAAAAAAAAAAATACTGTGCTTTGCCTGAAGACATGGGCTATTCTACAAGTGCCAACCCAACAGTAGATTATAAAGATGTGTATACAGCATGGGCCAGATTTTATACGTGGCATCTAAAATGTGGTTCTGATAAAATGTGGTGCTCAATGCTAATCTATAAAGAGCATTTCAGGATAAGCACTCTATAGAATAGTGTTGAGGACTAAGGGGCCCTTTTACTAAAGAGCTGGCGTGTGGCACTGGGCTTGCAGTGTGCCAATACGGAGCTACCTCAGGAGCCTGGCAGTAGTTCCCACTCCCAGCGTGCTACAAAAATATTTTCTATTTTGGTAGCACTGGTGCTTACCCAACAGTAATCAGGCAGCACGGTGCACTGCCCAGTTACCGCCAGGTTAGCACGGGAGCCCTTACCTCCACCTGAAATGGCCACGTGGCAGAGTGGTTCACTTACTGCACGGCTATTTCTTTTTGAGAAAAAAAGACAGCCTTTTAGTTGCTGCGGTAAAAAGGGGCCTCAGCGCAGATCAAAAGCATGTGCTGATGCTAGCGCAGTTCCCCTTTAAACACAGCTTAGTAAAAGGACCCCTAAATTTGGCACTCAACTTTGGTCACAAGGACTTGCGCCAGCTGAAACCTGGTGTAAATCCTGGTGCACAAATTGGGCGCAGATTTCCACTATTCTGTAACAATGCCCAGAGCTTTTGTGAACGTTCCTGACCCTCCCATGCCCTTTCTAACGTCATGTCCTTTTTGAGTTGTGCGCCATCCAATTTAGGTGCCAGATGTTACAGAATAGCGAGCCATATCAACACCGGAATCATAATTAGTGCCAACTATGTACTTGTAAATCATTGGCGCCCATTAACTATTTGGGGCACCAATCTGGGGCCATGTGCATGGAGTGGAGGAGTGGCCTAGTGATTAGAGCACTGGTCTTGCAATCCAGAGGTGGCCGGTTCAAATCCCACTGCTGCTCCTTGTGATCTTGGGCAAGTCACATAACCCTCCTTGCCTCAGGTACATTAGATTGTGAGTCCTCCTGGGACACAGAAATACCCAGTGTACCTGAATGTAACTCACCTCAAGCTACTACTGAAAAAGGCATGAGCAAAATCTAAATAAATAAATATATTACCCACAGCTAAGAGATGCAATATTAGTCTATTTATAGATCCTAGAGTATTTACATATTTGCAGCATCACCAATCCAAGGTTGTGCTTGCAGCATTTTTTGCAGCAAGCTGTCCCACTGGGCTTTATCCAGCTGCCAGACCCACTCAGGGTCAGACTTCTCTCTGTCCTTCCTCCAGAAGGGCACATCTTCAAGCTGCTGCCTCTGGTACTGAACAGGCTCTTTCCTGTTCTGCTCTTGGAGTTCATACATTTGTTGACAAAAGGACCTGACCAGGACACCCCCTCTCCTCACGGGTCCTGGCGAGGGTGAAGGCAACCAAAGACCATGTGCTCACTAATCCTATCATTTTTATAACATTCAAACTCCACCCCAACTATGACACCTACTGTCAAGTGGAGTGGAGGAGTGGCCAAAATCTGTGCTCAAAGCTATTCTATACAAAAGTGTTCATCCCAGAGGGCCCTTTATAGAATAGCACTGTGCGTCAATTTTTTCTGGGCACTATTTACTGAATCTGGTCCTATGCCACTTACTTGCACCCTTACAGAAAAGCATATACGGCCAAATTCTATAAACGGCACCTTAAAATTGGTGCTGAAAAACCACACGGTTAGTGTGATTCTATAAACTACGCCTAAAGTTAGGCATGGTTTATAGAATATGCTCACATGACGTTCTTGCGAATAAAATTTAAGTGCACCTATTTAAGCCATCTAAAACCAGGCCTAAACACCTGCACCTAAGTTAGACACAGATCAGATGTATTCCATAATTGTGTGCATAGTTTTTTGAAATGCCCACAACCCGCCCATTCCATGCCCATGTACATGCCCCCTTTTCATTAGAATTTATGCGCACCACATTGAATACACCTAGAAAGTTGTGTGCATACTTTAATTAAAGCCAATTAGTTAAGTACCAATTATTGGTGCTGATTGGTTTGTTAGTCAATTGAGTTGTACTTACTATTTGACCATGCGACTAAATTAGCATGCATAACTTCAGGCACCACCATATAGAATCTAGGGAATAGTAACTTTGCTGCCATTTAAGTGCATAAGTGTGCATTAACCTGCAAAAGTGCTGATAGTGTACATTTAAAAAGTCAAGAGGTACCACGTTATAGAATCCTCTTTATAAGGATGCATTCCAAATGTAGCTTCTTCAATTAACTGTCCGAATTGAATATTCTTTTATTATGATGTAGTTATTTTATGTAAAAGCTGAACTGTACCTTTTTGATACTACTTTATAAACTGCCTAGGACCATTTGTTTGGATTAAGCGGTATATAAGCCATAAGATAAGACAAGAAGGTCGACAACATATAGGATGCCACCTCTTATCCAACGGAATTCAAACATGCGTGGGATAAACATAAAGGAATTCTGCTCAGAAGGAATGGATCCTAAGGAGCTTAGACGAGATTGGGTGGCAAAGCCGGTGGCGGGAGATGGAGATGGTGCTGGGCAGACTTATACGGTCTGTGCCAGAGCCGGTGGTGGGAGGCGAGACTGGTGGTTGGGAGGTGGGGATGGTGCTGGGCAGACTTATACGGTCTGTGCCAGAACCGGTGGTGGGAGGCGGAGCTGGTGGTTGGGAGGCGGGGATAGTGCTGGGCAGACTTATACGGTCTGTGCCAGAGCCGGTGGTGGGAGGCGAGACTGGTGGTTGGGAGGTGGGGATGGTGCTGGGCAGACTTATACGGTCTGTGCCCTAAAAATGACATACAAATCAAGGTAAGGTATACACAAGAAGTAGCACATGTGAGTTTATCTTGTTGGGCAGACTGGATGGTCTTTTTCTGCCATCATCTACTATGTAAGTAAGTTTTTAAGGGGTGCTACTGCAAAGGTAGAAACATTTGTGTGATTTTCCAAATAGCTGGGATCCTGGAGAAGGGTCCATCTTTTTAAAGATTTGCTATGCTAAAAATTAGGGGTGGGCAACAATTTAAAATTTTAATCGCACTTTGGGCACATGCTTTTCAGTTTTTTAATGTTAACCCAAACATCCTTTCCAACAAATGCTCAGCATGGCTGATTATCCTGTATTCAGTTAGGGTGGGCGATGATTAAAATTTTAATCAAAATTAATTGTATTACAATTTTTAATAACATGATTAATCACACCTCAGGGCTGGATGGCTTGGTACTAGTAAATTGCCACTGGCTACTTGTGTCTGTAAAGGTCCTCAATCGAATAGAAATCAGTAGAGGTGCTCTCGATAATAGGGGTTCCTTAGTAATATTCAGAAAAAAGGCACAGCACTAATATAATATTCCTGGGGAAAAGCCTCAAAGAGCTCCAAGATTAAATATTCATCTACCGGAGCTTGAACAGACCAACTGGTCTTCTCTTCATCATAGGCAAAACCACCCAGTATCGCAGTTCTAAATAAACTTGACAAGCTGCGATCTAATACTTTGTGAACACACGTAAGATTATTTTTTATCTTTCATCATCACTGCGTAATTGCTATTGGAACATGCCCATCTATCCAATTCGTTACACTTAACTTATTGAATAGCGTTCCACTCAATGCTGCTCCACGCTGTGCTGTTCCTCTCTTTGCTGCCCTGAGCCGACGGTGGCCAGCGTTTCGCTGCTTCTTCAGGGTCTCAGGCTGCTAACGAATTGGATAGATGGGCATGTTCCAATAGCAATTACACAGTGATGATGAAAGATAAAAAAATAATCTTAAGTGTATTCACAAAGTATTAGATCGCAGCTTGTCAAGTTTATTAGAACTGCGATACTGGGGTTTTTGCCTATGATCAAGAGAAGACCAGTTGGTCTGTTCAAGCTCCGGTAGATGAATATTTAATCTTGGAGCTCTTTGAGGCTTTTCCCCAGGAATATTGTCATTTTGTAAACGTGTGGATTTTTTGAGTATATAGATTTTGTTGTATCTCCACACCACCAATTTGGTTATACAGCGCTAATATAAACATTTCTTCTTAAATCTTTAGTACTTTATTATAAATCCATCTGGAAGTATCACAGACTGACCAACAAGGCCATGTTTCATATCTGCTTCAAGGACGGTAGTAAAATACAATGCACACATTTAGCTTCTCTAAAATGTATAAATAATTGCAAGACAAATTCATCCTATAGTACAAAATAACTCTCAACATATTCCAAGTACTCATGTCAAACCATAGTTCTCATTTCTTAGTCACAACACTCTCAAAATGACGCTGGTGTGAGAGCTTTAACATTTATAGGATCAGCTGATAATTTGGACCAATCAGAACATTTACAATAATGATCTCCAATCCAGTTCTATATTCAAACCCATTGGAAAAACAGTTTATAATTTGAAAATCCACCATTGCTCCGTGTAATTTAAAAATGAATTAATATCACTACCCTCTCAACCCACCGTAATCCTGTCCAATATTCACCATTTAAAATCACTCTATTTATTTTTCAAGCCAATGAGCCAATGAGCAACCACTCCTTTTTTAAATCTAGATTTGTGCTCATTCAATCTTAATTTGACAGCTTGATTGGAATGCCCCACATACAACAGCTCACAAGGACATTGTATTACATATATGATGTTATCAGAATCACAAGTAGTGTTATGGTGTGCCAACAATCACTGACCGTTAGTTGGAATTTTCCAGCCTAGACCTTCAATGATAGTGGCACACCATTGACATTGGCCACATTTAACATGGCCATGCATAACAGTTTCATCCTCTAAATATTTCTCTATATTATTTCCTTCAACCGCTTCTGGAATTCCTAATAAACTGATGTTGTTTCTTCTTGCTCGATTATTGATGTCTTCGAGCTCACGTTCCAGTACTACGATGCGTTTGTATTGACACTGTAATTGTTTTATATTTTCATCAGATACAGATTGTTTATTCTCCAAAATATCAATCCATTCAAACAGAGATATCTGAATTCAAAAATCAGATTGAGACATTGGAGAATCAGTGCAATAAGAATTTATTTAGTTTTCTGCATTATTAATCTACGTTTTGCATTGGTCAACGAAGGGCGCACTAAAAACAATAGTTCAGTAGAAAACTAGAGATGTGTTATGAGCTGGATTGGGCTTCGAAGGCAACTCCAGCATTTGGGAAGTAAGGCCACTGCTGGATAGTCTCTCTGTTCCCAAAATAGCAAAGAGAGGTCAAGATCAAATATGCGTTGTGTATTTCTGTAAGGGAGGGGAAGACATCTTAAGGCTGGAATTAGATAGTAAAATGTTGTTAATTAGCAATATGGTTGGATTATTGGTTTAATCATTATCATAATGAATATGACTATGCTCAGACCTTAATAAAACCACTCTTCAGACTACTGGAATGGTGTTGTGATAAAGAACTGCCCACATGTGATAAGCAGGGTAACAAATTGCCAACTGCTCTGGTTGTGATGCTGAGTATTCAATCATGGTGGATGTGGCTCTGGATGTCGTTTTGAACAGACTGGATGGACCATGCAGGTCTTTATGTGCCATCATCTACTGTGTTATTGAGAAAAAAAATGTTATTGATGTGTTATAAGCTGTAGTTTTGTGTCTTCCTAGCTGAAACACACAGAACAATTAATAAGCAATATATTTCTGCTGCAAAAACAGAGGTCACATAAGACAGCAAGGATGGGCATCCTTTTCAGATGATTTACAAGCCTAGGATCCAGTTCCTGGCTTTAATAAATGAACTTTGTATCCTGAGCTTCTGATTTGACAAGCAGCTGACAGAGGTGTTGTATGGCCTGCAACAGCCTCTGCTCCTGTCACCCACAGCATGTATAGGTGATGCTAATGCACCTGCAGAACTTGCTTTATTTGTCATTGGCATGTTCCAGTCCACTCCGGCGACCATGGGCAGTATCAAATGGCCACCTTACTCTGCATCTATCAGTTTCTGAGGAACTTTCTCAGTAATGCCACTGATATGTGACTGAATACTATGAGAAAGCTGGAGCAGAAGCAAGCCCCACTTACTCCTGCACATATGGCCTATATTTTAAAAATGACGGCCATGATCTCTCACAGTAATCTTGCAGAATTACTGCTACGGGTCAGGCTGCCACATAAGGGCTAGGGTTTTTAGTGATCATTTTTGAACCCAGTACTAAAAGCAAATGGGGATCACTCCTTCTTCCATCAGACACCAGTGACTCTGCTGGCATCAGAAGGGGGCTCATTGTGATGGGGGTGGATGGGAAGAATCCTTGCCTACAGGGCTGAATAGGCCACCTTAATTTTATATTAACATTAGAACATAAGAATAGCCATACTGGGTCAGACCAATGGTCTATCTAGCCCAGTATCCTGTTTCCAGCAGTGGCCAATTCAGGTCACAAGTACTTGGCAGAAACCCAATTAATAGCAACATTCCATGTACCGATTCCAGGGCAAGCAGTTGCTTCACTTAAGTCCATAACAATAATAGACTATGGACTTTTCCTCCAGGAACTTGCACAAACCTTTTTTAAACCTACAGCTTGATATACCGCAAAGACCAAATATGGGGGCCCTTTTACTAAGGTGTGCCGAAAAATAGCCTGCGCTGGTATAGGCACGTGTTGGTCCATTTTTCAGCGCACAAAGTAGTTAATCTGTGGCTCAGAGGAGTACCCAATGACAACGCACTAGACCTATTTGACGTGAGACAGAATGGTGGCAGTGAAAGAGATGTTCCCGTTGCTCTGCTAAGGACTCCAAAGATCAGGGCAGCTGGGGAGGACTAAAGCCAGTGGAGTGTCATGATCCAGGGTCAGCACAATGGGTAAGCATCATCCGTTTCTGATGCCCCTGAATGTTGGTGCCCCCTGCCATGATTACCCCGCTTACCATGTTGCACTGGCCCTGAAAAGTGTGTGTATCTACACCCAAGCAATTTTATAAGAACCCTTTTCCATGTGTTAAAACTGCTTAATATGTGGAAAATGCTTTACAAATGTACCTCTCAAATAAAAACATTTCCATGCACACTGCTATAGAAACCTTAAAATTGCATATCACAACTCATAAACTATTGCTTAATACTTAGTTATCAATGGATTTGCTTTCATTGAATATATGAAGAAAGTAAATTGTATTCAGAGGTGGTCTTGGACGTTTTAGGGCCATTGACATAAAATTTGGGGACTCTGGGACCTGTCTTACTTATCATATTACTAGTAAAAAAGCCCCGTTTCTGATGCAAATGAAACGGGGGCTAGCAAGGTTTTCTTCAGAGTGTGCATGTGGGAGTGTGTGTGTCCCTGCCCTCTGCCCTCTCCCCTCCCCCTCCCCTCTCCGAGTCCAGTGTTAAGTTTCCTGCTGTTCTGTGTTTGTGTTACAGAGAGAGTGAGGGCATCTCTCCCCTCCCCCCTCTGAGTCCTTCACTGTTATAGAGAGAGGGATTTTATGCTGTGCTGTTTTCCTTCACTCATGGGGAAACTGGATATCTCTGGTGCTTCACACTTCCGGCTGGAGGCTTCATAGAACGTTGGTGGTGCCTTTTATATATATAGATTTCTCAAGGATAATTGAAGACATTTAAAATACTGTATAGTAAAAATTACAGATGTAAACATTGTAATATACAGTCATCAAATTAATCCCCCCTGTTTACTAAGCCGCACTAGCGGCTGCCATGCGCTAATGCTAACACAGCCATATCCACTTTGAATGGGCTGTGTCGGCATTTTGCCACGCGGCTTTGTAAATAGAGGGGTAAGTCTAACTGTTCTACTAAATATAGGAAATTACATATTAATAAATGATAGTAACATCAACCATATATAATATGGTCAGTGTAAATAAGCAATGTTACTAGATCTTAAATAGCTTTTCATGAGCTTAAGTTTGGAAAAGCTATGTTCAACTGAAGCAACAGATATAGGCATTGTCAACAAAATTCAAAGTCCAATTGCAACATGTGGGTAGACCTCACATAAATTGTTCGTCATAATGTATTGCAAGATCTCAGCTGCACTCTGGCAGAAGAAAGCAAAAACTGAAAAGTTCTTCAGCGAATTCATTTCCATCCATATCATATTTTCAGACTTTGAACCAGTAAGCTCAGCTTGTAAGTTACTTCTTTCTTTCCTATGCTCATGAAAAGACATCTGTTTCAGCTCAAGCCAGTCAAACAATAAGTCAAATACCTCATTATATTTTCCAAGCATGGAATACCTGTCTTCCAGTTTTTTTATAATGCCACATCAGTGAGATGATGAAAGAATAACATTTTGAATCTTTTTATTAACTATTTATTTACTTACTTAAGGTTCATTTCTTTTTTTTTTATATTTGTAAAGTTTATTGAAATATATCTCAAACAGCAGTACAAATCAAAACCATTTTGTACAATAACCCTCCAATATTCTCCGAACCCACCCTTGGGAATTGTACATGAAAACTTGAATGTATAACAAAATCTCTTTTCATTTCCCCCCCCCCCCATTCCACCCTTTAATTGACCCTTTCCTCCCCCCTCCCCTCCCTCCCCCTCCCCCTCCCCCTCAAACCTCCCATCTATTCGTGCCTAAATATCTGTTCCAAACGCTTCCATTCCTCTGCTTCAGAATTGTACCTCCCCCTTCGTTTATTTGTTAATGCCTCCAACATGGATATTCCTCTAATTCTCCCAATCCAATTCTTCACCCCACATTTTCCCACAAATGCAAGCACATTGTGGCTTCCATGAATTACAAAAGTAAAGAGATATAACACATGAATTTTATAGTAGAATAAGGATAAAACGCTAGCAGCAATTAGGATGGCTAAACAGCAGAATTACTGATGGAATACACTTTTTCAAAAAGGTACGTTTTCAGCAGCTTCTTGAAAAGATAGTGGTCAGCTTGTGATTTTAGGTACAGAGGAAGAGCATTCCAAGTCTTCGGGCTGGAGTAGTGGAAAGTAGAGGCATTAACGTAAAGTTGAAATTAAGTTTACTCCTTCGACCTTAACAGTTAGGAAATACTAGAAATACAGATCCAAGAAAAGGAAATAAAATAATATTGTTAATACATATTTAACATAAAACAACACAGGACGTACTGCTGACCTATTTTCTTTTCCCAAACTATCACACAGTGTGCTTCTGTTAGTTAACAATCACATTCGCATTCACTTCTTCCTTAGAAACCAAAAAATCTTCTAACTGCTTAGGATCAAAGAATTGAAAAATTTTTGACTGAAATAATATTCGACATATACAAGGAAATTTAAGTACAAAATTGACACCTAAAACCAAAGTCCTCTGACGCTTAGCCAAAAAGGCCTTGCGCCTCTTCTGCATTCCTCTAGATAAATCTGGATAGATTCTTATTTTAGATCCTAAAAACAGAGAGTCCAAATGCCTGAAGAAAAGTTTCAGAACAGCATCTCGATCCATTTCCGGAGCAAAAGACACCACGGCAGTAGTTCTTTGGGTAACAACTTCCAATGATGATTCCAAAAAGGATGTTAAGTTCATACCATCTCCCACGTGTGGTTGAAAAGTTCCATTACCAGATTTTATAATATTCTAAAGATATTCCACACAAACTATGGGAGGCAGTGAGTCACTTGACATCCCCAGAATCTCAACCGAGTATTTTTGAACCATATCCATAGGTGTTATCAATGGAGACCTTGGGAAATTGGTTAGTCTCAGATTAAGTTTCCTAGATTGATTTTCCAAATATTCTAACCTACATAAGGTAAAGTTCCTTTCCTTAATTGAGACGACTCAAATTCTCCAATTTCTGTAAGTTTTCCCCAAGTTGTATCACTTCCAGAAAACTGTTGGGTATTTATTTGCTCCTGGATTAGGACTGCCTCAGACAAAACCTTAATTTCCAATGCATTTTTTGAAATCAAAGCTTGCAGGGAGGAAAGCAAAGTGAATGTCAAGTCCCAGAGTGATTCCATTGTCACTACAACTGGTTTACTTAGAGGGGCATAATCGAACATCGCCGGCCAAATAGTTCGCTGGCGATCTATTTTGGCGGCGGCGCTATAGCTGGCCGGAACTGTATTTTCTAAAAAGATGGCCGGCCATCTTTTTTTTTGATAATAAGGTTTAGGCTGGCCAAATGCCAGAGTTTGCCGTGTTTGAGATTGCCGGTTTTGTTTTTCAGCGATAATGGGAAAAAAATGCCAGCCATCTCAAACCCAGTGAAATCCAAGGCATTTGGTTGTGGGAGGAGCCAGCATTTGTAGTGCACTGGTCCCCCTCACATGCCAGGACACCAACCGGGCACCCTAGGGAGCACTTCTAAAAATTTAAAAACATACAAAAAAACCTCCCAGGTGCATAGCTCCCTTCTCTTGGGGGCTGAGCCCCCAAATCCCCCCCAAACCCACTCCCCACAACTCTATACCATTACCATAGCTCTTATGGGTGAAGGGGGGCACCTACAGCTTCCAAATTATGAACTCATAGGCAGACGCTTTCCACTAAAGCTGAATACAGAAAAGATACAATGCCTAATATTAGCATCACAATATAACAAAATCAACTATCCCAACATAAACACACCAAACCATACCCTGAAACTCCTAGGCGTAACAATTGATCGCAATCTTAATCTAGACTGCCATGTAAAAAATGTCATAAAGAAAATGTTCTATGCAATGTGGAGGCTCAGAAGAGTAAGATCTTTCTTCCCAAGAGAAACATTTTGCGTATTGGTGCAATCGTTGGTTCTGAGCCATTTGGACTATTGTAATTCCTTATACGCGGGATGCAAGGTACAAACCATCAAGAAAGACAGCCCAGAACACTGCAGCCAGATTAATATTCGGCAAGACAAAATATGAAAGTGCAAGACCCCTTAGAGAAGGCCTGCATTGGCTCCCACTGAAGGACCGTATTGCATTCAAGATATGTACCTTGGTCCATAAAATCATTTATGGAGATGCCCCATCATACATGTCAGACCTAATTGACTTACCAGAGAGAAACAATAAACGTTCATCACGCACCTGCTTAAATCTTCATTATCCCAATTGCAGAGGACTTAAATACAAGTCTGTACATACATCCAGTTTCTCATACACCTGCACGCAACTATGGAATGAATTACCGATTGCCATAAAAACAACACACAACCTGACAACCTTCTGAAAGTTATTAAAGACCTACTTATTCATAAAGGCGTACAATAAAGATTCCCCATAACGATCTGACTTCCTAATTATTCCAATCACAACTATTAAGGAACCCTCCTATCTGTCCATCCTAATTACATTCTCACGACTGAATATTATATCTTGTCCTGATATCATTATGTTATGTTATGTTGATCTTTCAATCCACTTCCAATCCAATATGATTTAGTTATGCACTCTTATTTGTAATTATTGTAAAATTATTATTCCGTTAATATGATTGCTTTGATATTCTATGTACCCATCTGTATCTATATTTTGAAATTCTTATCCTATAATGTGTACATGTTGCTATAACATTTTGTGAGCCACATTGAGCCTGCAAACATGTGGGAAAATGTGGGATACAAGTGCAGCAAATAAATAAATAAATAAAGATAAGCAGTTCCATCTTTGCCATGTTCAGTTTCACATGGCAGTGAGACCCTGATGACCCTTTAACCATCTGTGTTCCATGAGAGAGAAAGTGGAAAGCACTAAGTACATTTTTGGCCATAGATAGTGCTTTAACTATTACACACCTGCCTCTCCCAGCCAACATGCATCCCCAAATCACTCCTCCCAGCAAACCAATAACCATATAACTCACAACAGTGCCACCACTGACTCCATATGTGGCTTTGAGTATCAGGCACACAGAGTCCAGCATAACTTAAATTACAATGTACTTGAGCAATTCACAGAGTTGTGAACATGGAAAAGCTCTGATGAGGGTTTTGGAAAAACAGGATGGGCAGAGCTCAATACTCCATTAAAAATGCCCTGGATTTGTTTTGGGAGAGAGTTTATATTTAAATAATTTAAGGTTGTCCTTCTTCATCATGGGCCTTGGCAGCTCTGAATTTGCTGCTGTCTGCTAATTGACTAGATGCCAATGCAATTTCACTGCTTTGAAAGCCAAGCAGGCATATTTTCGAAAGAGAAGGGCGCCCATCTTTTGACACAAATTGGGAGATGGGCGCCCTTCTCCCAGGGTCGCCCAAATCGGCATAATCGAAAGCCAATTTTGGGCATCCTCAACTGCTTTCTGTCGCGGGGACGACCAAAGTTCACGGGGCGTGTTGGAAGCATAGCAAAGACAGGACTGGGGCGTGCTTAACACATGGGCGTCCTCGGCCGATAATGGAAAAAAGAAGGGCGTCCCTGACGAACACTTGGACGACTTTACTTGGTCCTTTTTTTTTTTAACGACCAAGCCACAAAAATGTGCCCTAAATAACCAGATGGCCACCAGAGGGAATTGGGGATGACCTCCCCATACTCCCCCAGTGGTCACTAACCCCCTCCCACCCTAAAAAACTTTTTTTTAAATATTTTTCCAGCCTCTATGCCAGCCTCAAGTATCATACCCAGCTCCATGACAGCAGTATGCAGGTCCCTGGAGCAGTTTTAGTGGGTACTGCAGTGCACTTCAGGCAGGCAGACCCAGGCCCATCCCCCCTTATCTGTTAAACTTGTGGTGGTAAATGTGAGCCCTCCAAAACTCACCAGAAACCCACTGTACCCACATCTAGGTGCCCCCCTTCATCCCTAAAGGCTATGGTAATGGTGTACAGTTGTAGGGAGTGGGTTTTGGGGGGCTCAGCACACAAGGTAAGGGAGCTATGCACCTGGGAGCTTTTTCTGAAGTCCACTGCAGTGCCCCCTGGGATGCCCGGTTGGTGTCCTGGCATGTCAGTGGGACCAGTGCACTATGAATTCTGGCTCCTCCCACAACCAAATGGCTTGGATTTGGCCATTTCTGAGACGGGCATCCTCGGTTTCCATTATCGCCGAAAATCGGGGATGACCATCTATAAGGTCGACCTAAATGTTGAGATTTGGGTGTCCCCGACCATATTATCGAAGCGAAAGATGGCCGCCCATCTTATTTCGATAATACGGGTTTCCCCGCCCCATCGCGGGGACGTCCTGCGAGGACGCCCTCAGGAAAACCTTGGCGCCCCGTTCGATTATTCTCCTCAAGGTAATATAGCCCAAGGCTTCATAGAGTCCAATAAACACTGCAAACCAGAAATGAGTGCCCAGAGGAGAACCAAGCTATCAGAAACCACTTCCTTTCCTGCTATTTCCCTTATTTATCAGTCTCAATCTCTTCTTCTGTAGAAAAGATGGGCCTGAAAGGGTTTGATAGTCTGTTCACAACTCTATTTCTAAGCTTCCCTTCTTCCTCCAAGCATTCTAGCCTTTTAAATACAGGTCTCCAGACAAAGGTCTGTGAAGGTTAGAAATATGCCTGGTTTCATCTCCGCTGAAATTGTACTTTTCTCTTTTTGGCTCAAGAGTAGATGGTATTGTTATGTTTTCCTCTCTTCTGTGTACGGCTCAAAATAAAAATTACAATTTCAAATAAAATAAAGCTATTTTAATTGTTTTAAAAGGGATTTTAAATGATAGATGCTGTGTCAAGGTCGATGGAAATTGCACTGGTGTCGGAGGGCAACAGGTTGCTAATAAATACAATAGTTTAGGAAAGTACTGTGCCTTCAGAGGGAAACTGTATTCGAGAAAAAAAAAAACAATACAAGTGTAATTCATTTTTGAAAGCTACTGAGACTTCCTGGATGAAGAATGTAGTTATTAAGGGTAAAAGTACACAATAAATGGTGTATGTTGTAATGAAATGGTTCTGCTGCATGGTTTATTAAATGTTTTGTGAGCCATCAGGGAAATTTTATCCTTCTCACACACTTAACACAAAACAGTTCTTATACAGTAGTGATGCTAGAAGGAAGCACAGTGAGCTGCTGGCTTTGAAAACCTAAAACAAGTAATATAGTGAGTGAAGGCTAGACAGGGCCAGTCCTAGGGTTTCTGGCGCCCCCCTGCAGACTATGTTGGTGCCCCCCCCCCCCCCCCCCCCCCCCAGCATCTCATAGTAACATAGTAACATAGTAGATGACGGCAGAAAAAGACCTGCACGGTCCATCCAGTCTGCCCACGATAAACTCATATGTGTATACCTTACCTTGATTTGTACCTGTCTTTTTCAGGGCACAGACCGTATAAGTCTGTCCAGCAGTATTTCCCACCTCCCAACCACCAGTCCCGCCTCCCATCACCGGCTCTGGCACAGACCCCGTATAAGTCTGCCCTCCCCTATCCTAGCCTCTCAACCACCAACCCCTCTTCCCCCCGCCACCCAATTTCAGCTAAGCTTCTGTGGATCCATTCTCTCTTCTCCCACCTTGCCCCTTCTCCTTCGCCCCCATCCCCCTCCCATTTATGGCCACCTGCCCGCCCTCTTCTCCCCCCAACATCCCCCTTTTTCTTCTTGCCACCCTGCGTGGTTTAAGTCTTTTTTAATTTACCTCCATCCCAGCGGCCGTGTCATTTCAAAGCCCTGCCTGTCTCTAGGCTTCCCTCCCTTCGTGAGTTCGTTCCCTCAGAGTCCCGCCCTTGAGGAAATGACATCAGAAGGCGGGACTCTGCGGAACGAACTCACGAAGGGAGGGAAGGCTAGAGACGGGCAGGGCTTTCAAATGACACGGCTGCTGGGATGGAGGTAAATTAAAGATTTAAACCCCCAAGGGCGGTGCGGTATGGTGCCGCAGCGGCGCCCTTGAAGGCAGGCGCCCCCCTGCGGTGCTTACCCCGCTTACTGGGTTTGACCAGCCCTGAGGCTAGAAATAAAAACAAAGGCAGCACAATGATATGTAAATAACTAATGACATTGTATCTGAACATAAAAACATAAGAGCTGCCATACTGGGACAGACTGAAGGTCCATCAAGCCCAGTATCCAATTTCCAATAGTGGCCAATCTAGGTCACAAGTATCTGGCAAGATCCCAGAATAGTAAAACAGATTTTATGCTGCTTATTCTAGAAATAAGCAGTGGATTTTCCCAAGTCCATCTTAGTAATTAATGGCTTATGGACTTCTCTTTTAGAAAATTACCCAAACTATTTTAAACCCTGCTAAGCTAACTGCTTTGCCACATTCTCTGACAATGAATTCCAGGGTTTAATTGCACATTTGAGTGGAGAAATATTTTCTCTGGTTTGTTTTAAATGTACTATTTAGTACCTTCATTGTGGGCCCCCTAGTCCTAGTAGTTTTGGAAAGAGTAAACAAGCGATTCACGTCTACCTGTTCCACTCCACTCAGTAGTTTATAGACTTCTACCGCATTTTTCCTCAGCTGTCTCTTCTTCAAGCTGAAGAGCTCTAGCCACTTTAGCCTCTCCTTATAGGGAAGTCATCCCATCCCCTTTATCATTTTCGTCACCCTTCTCTGTACCTTTTCTAATTCTGCTATATCTTTTTTGAGATGCAATGACCTTCTCCACCACCGCCAACTCCAGACTCTGCCCTTTCTGCCTCGCCTCACCCTATGCTTGGAATAAACTCCCTGAGCCCATACGCCAAGCCCCCTCCCTACCCATCTTCAAATCTTTGCTCAAAGCCCACCTCTTCAATGTTGCTTTCAGCACCTAACCATTGTACCTCTATCCAGGAAATCTAGACTGCCTCAATCTTGATTGACTGCACTTTTTGTCCTTTAGATTGTAAGCTCCTTTGAGCAGGGACTGTCCTTCTTTGTTAATTGTACAGCACTGCGCAAACCTGGTAGCGCTTTAGAAATGTTAAATAGTAGTAGTAGTAGTAGTAACTGCACACAGTATTCAAGGTGTGGTCACAGCATGGAGCAATACAAAGGCATTATAACATTTTCATTTTCCAATCCTTTCCTAATAAGTCCTAACATTCGTTTGCTTTTTAGCAACTGCTGCACACTGAGCAGAGGGTTTCAATGTATCATCAATTATAACAACTAGAACCTTTTCCTGGGCAGTGACTCCTAATGTGGAACCTTGCATCACATAGCTATAATTTGGGTTCCTCTTTCCCACATGCATCACTTTGCACTTGCTCACATTAAACGTCACCTGCCATTTGGATGCCCAGTCTCCCAGTCTTGTAAGGTCCTCTTGCAATTTTTTACAATTCTCTTGTGATTTAACAACTTTGAATAACTTTATGTCATTATCAAATTTAATTACCTCACTAGATATTCCATTCTCTAGATCATTTATAAATATGCTAAAAAGCAGCAATACCAGAATAGATCCCTGGGAAAGCTCACTATCTACCCTTCTCCATTGAGAAAACTAACCATTTAACCCTACTCTCTGTTTTCTATCTTATCCCATATAATAATTCTCACCTCCAACGTTCTAATGTGTCTGGGACCGTGGCTCCCTTGGAGGTGGTCTGGCAGTTTAGAATGCACTGATGTCAGTGATGTCACTGACAGCTGATTCCAAGGCCTGGGAAACAGCTGTCAGTGCCCCCCCCATCGGCGCAACACCCAAGCCCCTGCCCTGCAAAACCGCGAGCCAGGCAGAGGGAGGAGTAGGGAAACACGAAGCGTGTTTCCCTACTCCTCCCCCTGCCTACTAATCAGCTCTCAGTGCCCCCCCCTCGACGCATCACCCAAGACCCTCCCCCCGGTGCATCACCAAAGCCCCTACCCCCCTCTCGGGCACATCAACTCCCTCACCACCCGCAGCCGCCAATACTAACGCTGTCCGGTCGCTGCTGCTTCTCCTGTGGAGCAGCAGCGGCCGGTACAAAAAGAAAAAAGCCAAAAAAAGATTTTTAACCTGAAACACGGCTCCGTAGACAGCCATCTGGCATTGGCTGTCGTCACTGCAGCCGCTCCTCCTCTCCCCTCCACGTCACTGCCCCTGCAGGAAGACCCAGGAGGAGCGCAGCGACGTCAGAGGGGAGAGGAGGAGCGGCTGCAGAGATGACAGCCAATGCCAGATGGCTGTCTATGGAGCCGTGTTTCAGGTTTAAAATCTTTTTTTGGCTTTTTTCTTTTTGTACCGGCCGCTGCTGCTCAACAGGAGACGCAGCAGCGGCCGGACAGCGTTAGTATTGGCGGCTGCAGGTGGCGAGGGTTGATGTGCCCAAGGGGGGGGGGTAGGGGCTTGGGTGATGCGCTGGGGGGGTAGGGGTTTGGGTGATGCACCGAGGGGGGAGGGGAGGGTCGCTGGACATGGGTGGCTGGATGGGGGCAGGGGGAGGGGAGGGTCGCTGGACATGAGTGGTTGCAGGGGGGGCAGGGAAGAGGAAGGTGGGGAGGGGGTCTGGAGACCAGATGGGTGGCTGCAGGGGAGGGCAGGGGAGACAGAAGGGGCGCTGCAGGGGGGGGGCAGGGGGAGAGGAGGGTCGCTGGACATGGATGGCTGCAGGGGGGGCAGGGGAGAGAGGTGGGTTGCTGGACATGGGTGGCTGCTGGGGGGCAGGGGAGAGGAGGGTCGCTGGACATGGGTAGCTGCAGGGGGAGAGGAGGGTTGCTGGACATGGGTGGCTGCAGGGGGGGCAGGAGGAGAGGAGAGTCGCTGGACATGGGTGGCTGCAGGGGGAGCAGGGGAGAGAGGAGGGCCGCTGCACATGCGTGGCTGCAGGGGCAGAGGAGTGTTGGTGGGGAGGGGGTCCTGAGACCAGATGGGTGGCTGCAGGGGGGGCAGGAGAGACAGGAAGGATGCTGCGGGGGGGGGGGGGGGGTTACCTTGCTAGCGCCCGTTTCATTGCCTACCGAAACGGGCCTTTTATACTAGTTATTTATGTTTCATATTTTATTGAAAGATTTTCAAGCATATAAACAACAATGAAAACATAAAACTAACAAAGTAGCTTCCAAATGTAACACTGAGATAACATCCATGCCGCATAATACAGAGATAATAGAGTTGTAACACATATATGCCACTAAAAAGAAATCTATGCTGAATTATACTTTACTCTAGAACAAAGAGAGTCCAGGGGTACTCAAGTTTTCAATACAGAGTGGATAATTAACTGCTTATAAGCCAATGAAGTTTCATATTTTTTGATCACACAGAGGTAGCTCCACTATTGAGAACAGTTCAGTTTAGAATTATCTTCCCAATTGCATAGAATGTGATGTACAGCGATAGCTACCATCATGTTGAAAAGCTTGTGATAGGAGTCTGGCAATGAGATGTCTGGGTTACAGGAGCGTAGAATAACAGTTTGGTATGTGATAGTCAGGCCAGAAGGAAGGTTAAAGATGAGAGCAATCCTGTTCCAAGTATATTTCAAGTACGCACATATATTTCTGCAATAAAAAATCATATGAGACATACAGCCAAGTTCAGACAGGCATGACCAACAAACATTTGTAGAACTTTGTTTAGTAATTTTCACTACCCTCTTTGGGGTACAGTAAGCTAGGTGTATAGCAAAACAGGTGTACTGAGTTTTAGCAGCAGATTTCAACGGAAACAGGGTCTTGGTCTAAGAATTAGCCCAGTCAAATTCCAATGAAGTAAAGCCAAATTCCTCTTCCCAAGAGGATTCTAATTGAAGTATGCAATTATTAACTGAGTCCTGAAGTTTTTTTTAAAGATGATAGAGGCCTTTTTATGGCCAAGTGCAATATTCTGACATAAAGAAGTGAATTCAAAGGGTGAAGTCGTGAGAAAGGATAAAGTTTAAATGGAGGTGATATGTAATGTAACCTGTTTCCAAGGGAGAGAATGGGTTAGTGAAACATCAAACAGAAGAGACTAACCAGCTTATAATTGAAAAAGAAAAACGTCTATATTGCGACCCAAATCGGGAGATAGACGTTTATCTCACGAAAAACGAATAAAGCGGTATAATCGAAAGCTGAATTTGGACGTTTTCAACTGCACTCCGTCGCGGATGCGGACAAAGTTGATGGGGCGTGTCAAAGGCGTGGTGAAGGCGGAACTGGGGCGTGGTTATCGGCCTATCAGAGATGGGTGCCTTTCGCCGATAATGGAAGAAAAATATGCGTTTTTAGCGAGAATTTAGGGCACTTTTCCTGGACCCTGTTTTTCCACGAATAAGGCCCCAAAAAGTGCCCTAAATGACCAGATGACCACTGGAGGAAATCGGGGATGACCTCCCCTGACTCCCCCAGTGGTCACAAACCCCCTCCCACCACAAAATATGCCGTTTCACAACTTTTTATTTTCACCCTCAAATGTCATACCCACCTCCCTGGCAGCAGTATGCAGGTCACTGGAACAGTTATTAGGGGGTGCAGTGGACTTCAGGCAGGTGGACCCAGGCCCATCCCCCCTCACCTGCTACACTTGTGCTGGTAAATGGGAGCCCTCCAAACCGCCCCCCAAACCCACTGTACCCACATGTAGGTGCCCCCTTTACCCCTTAGGGCTATAGTAATGGTGTAGACTTGTGGCTGGTGGGTTTTGAGGGGGATTTGGGGGGCTCAACACCCAAGGGAAGGGTGCTATGCACCTGGGAGCTCTTTTACCTTTCTTTTTGTTTTTGTAAAAGTGCCCCCTAAGGTGCCCGGTTGGTGTCCTGGCATGTGAGGGGGACCAGTGCACTACGAATCCTGGCCCCTCCCACAAACAAATGCCTTGGATTTATTCGTTTTTGAACTGGGCGCTTTCATTTTCCATTATCACTGAAAAACAAAAACGCCCAGCTCACAAATTGTCGAATAAAACATGGACGTCTATTTTTTTTCGAAAATACGGTTCGGTCCGCCCCTTCACGGACCCGTTCTCGGAGATAAACGCCCATGGAGATAGACGTTTTTGTTCGATTATGCCCCTCTAAGCATCCAGAAATAGCAGTTTACCCGCAAGGAATAATTGTGACAGAAACCAAACCCTTTTAGATTTCTGTACATTCTCCATTTGACTTAGAATACTGAGGTCAAACAAGGAGCTGTGCCAATGGGGTACATCTTCCACTGACTCTATTTTATTTTGAATGGTATTGCAAAATTCTCTGATAGCACAAGCTGAAACTTTTAGAAGGCATAAAGGCTTTGTATACCCTCATCTCCCCTTACGTCCCTACCCATAACCTCCGCTCTCAAGACAAATCCCTCCTTTCAGTACCCTTCTCCACCACCGCCAACTCTAGGCTTCGCCCCTTCTGCCTCGCCTCTCCCCATGCTTGGAACAAACTCCCTGAGCCCATACGCCGGGCCCCCCTCCCTACCCATCTTCAAATCATTGCTCAAAGCCCACCTCTTCAATGTCGCCTTCGGCACCTAATCACTACATCTCTTCTCAGGAAATCTCATCTACCCCAACTTGACATTTCGTCCTTTAGATTGTAAGCTCTTCTGAGCAGGGACCGTCTTTATTCGTTAATTTGTACAGCGCTGCGTAACCCTAGTAGCGCTCTAGAAATGTTAAGTAGTAGTAGTAGTAGTGAATGGGGAGGAGATGGAGAGGATAAGGATACATCAAAGAAGCCTCAAAAGAAAGCCATTTCGGTACATCCTTGACACAATCCCCAAGGAACCAAAGCAACGATTGAGAAAGCTTAAAGGCCACATGGTAATTCCTGAAATCCAGAAGATTAACACCACCCTTGTCCTTACTAAGCTTTAGTTTGTTTAGGGCTATACGAGGGGGGGGGGGGGGGTTCGTTTCCAAATAAATTTGTTAACAAGACTGACAATCTTCTAATAAAGGCTGAATGGGAAAGGAATGGGGTCATACCAAAAATGTAATTTAATTTAGGAGACAAGAGCACCTTGATGGCTTCAGTTCTACTCCACCAGGTGAGATATAAAAGAGACCATTAATTTAAAATAGATTTGGTAAGAGAGATACTGTAATAGATTCACTAATTAGAGTAATTGATTTAACAGTTGGAATACCAAATTCCAAGATACTTGATTTTGTGAGATTCCCAGAAAATGGTAAGTGTTCGAGATGATGTTTTAGAATATGAGGGCTCAGAGGCATTACAGTACATTTGGACCAATTTATTTTGTACTCTGATATAGGAGAAAAGTAATTTATAATGTGTAACAGTATACGGAGAGAATTTAAGGTGGTGGAAACTAAAATATCATCAGTGTAAATAGAAAGTTTGCAGGTTTCCTGGCCTGAAGAAACACCAACTATATCTGAATTAGCCCTAATGGCTACAGTGAGTGGTTCAAGAGCTAAAGAGTAAGGGGGATAGAGAGCAGCATTGTTTAGTTCCCCTTTTAAGGGTAGAAAACTGAGATACTGTGCCATTAACTACTATTGTGGCCGGCAGATAGGTTGTTATACACAAGCTGAATCATTCTTATGAACTTAGGGCTAAAGGCAAACCAGCGGAGTACCTGAAGTAAATAGTCCCAATCAATCTGATCAAATACCTTTTTGGCATCAAGTGAGACTGCTAGGAAGGGCTCATCAGAGAATTCGGCCTGAGCCAGGATATTCCAGAAGAGCCTGGAGTTGTCACTTGCTAGTCTATTGGGGGTGAATCCGTTTTGATCCCTATGGATTATATCAGGGAGGATCTTTAGTAATCTAAATGCCAGTATCTTTGTGTAAATTTTATTATTAATATTAACGAGTGGAATGAGATGATAATTTTCAACCTTTGCATGATCTCTATTGGGTTTGGGAATAACTATAAACGTGGATTATATAAAGGAATCTTTCTTATCAGAATCATAGTGAAACGATTAAGAAATAAAATGTAATTTGGGGGCAAGAAGATTGGCAAACGCTTGATATAATTCTACAGTGAATCCGTCATTAACAGGGGTTTTCCCTTTGGGGAGAGATTTTATGGCTTCTAAAATCTCTTGACGAGGCATATCATTTTCTAACATTGAGTTCAGAGAGAGAGAGACACTGTGAGACGCTTTAGTTTACCTATGAGTTGTTGGAACACGTCTGTGGAAAAATGGATTTCAGAATCATAATTTTTTTGTAGCAGTCTTGGAATTGTTGGGCTATAACCAAATCTGTGGCGTGGGCGACTCCATTAGAGTCAACTATTTGTACTACTCGGGTTCTGTTTGTTTTTGATTTAAAATATTGTGCCAGAAGGTGGCTGGCTTTATTATTTTCTGCATAGAGTTTTGGAGATGTATTATTTCCAGCTCATCTTTAGTGAGGGCTGAATTGAGTTCGTACTTCAAGGCCTGGAGAGTTAAAAGAGAGGTAGGATCCTTATCAACTAGAAATTTGTTCTCTAATGCCTTAATATTGGATTCTAATTTGGTCAGTTCTTTTTTTGTGCTCACGATTTTTCCCAGCCCCAGAAGCTCTCCCTCTGTTGCAGCATCCCACCTATGCGGGACTGGAAATTGCAGCAGAGAGAAAGCTTCCAGGCCGCTGAAGGCAGTGTGTTTACCTCACTGACGCTGCTGGCGGCCCGTATTGAAGAAGGCAGCGCTGCAGGGAGCCGAAAGGGAGTAGGAGAGATCTGACCAAGGCGATTAGATTGAGAACCTAAGACGGCAATGATGGCTGAAGCACAGAGCTGAATGTAGATGCTAAGGATGCCTTAGGGCCCTTGGGAGCGCGAGGCCCTGTGCGGCTGCCCCTGTCACCCCTGCCTAAGACTGGCCCTGGAAGAGTTTGGATCCTTGAGGGCAAGCAGTTTCCGACCAGGGGGGAGAATGTAACTCATGGGTCCATGGTTAGCAGGTCATTAGGGGAATGACAGGAGGACGCAGGAGGAGCTCAGAGGATATAAAAGGGAAACCTTTTGGGAAGGATTTTGTCTCTGGATCCGCCTCTTGACAAAGTAACTAGCTCTTGGTTGTTGGAGTTCTGTGTTAATGATAGGCCCCCTGCCAGGTGACCCAGTGCAGTAAAGGGTGTTCCTACAGCACTGTAACCGGTGGATTGATTACCTAGACAGTAAACGGTTATATTGCATCAGCCTTTTGAGGAGCAAGAAACTCAGCGGATTGGGGAGTCCAGCCGTAACCGGGGCTTGGGTGGAATTGCAGTCTACCCTGGCTGATAGCGAAACCTTCGGGGTGGCAGCCCAAAAGGAGTATGCAATTACTGGAAACCTAGCCCGGATGGTATTGAAGTACATTGGGAGTGTGAAATCTATTTTGGGTTCTAACTGAGCTGCAGGACAGGCATGAGGGTTAAGCACATGTGTTAATCCAGTGAATATACTTTTGCTGTGACCATCTTGAAAGCAATTGTTAATTACATCTGAACTGTATGAAGACCAGTGCAGTGAAAACCATCAGTTAAGAAGTTAATAAATGTTCCAGTTTCTTTAAATCCTCTGAGTGTCATGTGGTTCCTGAGTGGGTGAGCTGATGGGACCAGAGTGAGTAAGTAATAAAAGCTGCAGTGGCTCTGGAGCCCCTTCTAACCCAGGATAGCAGGACCGGGTTACACCATATGGATGCTGGCGATATTCAGTGCTGGTGCCCCATAGTTAACCAGGCACAAAGGACAGCATAAAAGCAGTCCTACCTTTCCCTGTTTAGCTAGCCAGGCACCAGTACTGAATATCGTCCAGAACCCAGATAGCTTCTGGGTAGTGGCCTGAGGGGTTTCTGGTGCTTCTCCCATTCTCCCCTTTAATCCTGATCCTCCCTGCCTCCCCCTTAAGAAAAGAAGAACTTCATGACCAGGCCTCCACCGCACCACCCCCTATAGGGTCTCCCCCCCAGACCTACCTTTGATAGCCCTGGTGGTCTAGGGAGTCCTAAGGACTGGCCTCAAAATGGCTGCCATGACCTTTAGTAGCATCTTGCAATAGTCACTAGTACTGCGAGGCTGCTGTTAGAGATTGAACTGGTCATTTTGATGCCGGAGCCCTTAGGACCCCCTAGACTACAAAGGCTATCAAAGGTAGGTCCTGGGAAGACCTACAGGGATTGTGAGGGCTTCTTCAGGTACTCTTCTTGTCTTCAGGGGGGGGGGGGATCAGGATTTGAGGAGAGAAGGGGGTCTTGAAGACACTTATGTGTGTCCTGGCCGAATAAGTGTCCCATGTGGGTCCCCACTGATTATGCATAACCCTCCATTGCCCCAGGTACAAAAAAACAGATTCTGAGCCCCCTAGGGATAGAGGGTTTAAAAGAGGTTTGGACAAATTCCTGGAGGAAAAGTCTATAGTCTGCTATTCAGACAGACATGGGAAGCACTGCTTGCCTGGGATTTATAGTATGGATTGTTGCCGCAATTTGGGTTTCTGCCAGGTACTTGTGACCTGGCTTGGCCACTGTTTGGAAAATAGGATATTGGGCTAGATGGACCATTGGTCTGACCCAGTATGGCTACTCTTATGTTCTTACGTAGAGAAAAGTACCTGTATATAATGAGTTCAGCGCTGAATACGTCTAGTAGCGCTATAGAAATGATTAGTAGTAGTAGTAGTAGTAAGATGCTGACTTGGCCTCACATACTGAATGCTGGTGCCCGGTCATAGGTTGACATTGAATATCGGGACCTATTTCTGCTTGTAGCGGTCAGTGTTTTTAAAAAATGCTGATGCCACTAGCTAATTATTGACAAGATAATGTTTAGAAGAAACATCATCATAAGTCACATATACCATATCCTATATAATAATTCTCACCTCCAACGTTCTATGCTTGGGACCGTGGCTCCCTGGCTGCAAGTGGTCTGCGAGGCAGACACGCACGGACGTCACTGATGTCAACACAGCTGATTCCAAGGCAAGGGGAGGAGTTTCCCTACTCCTCCTACTGCCTCGGAATCAGCTGTCACCCCCCCGCGCTATGGCCTCCTCGAAACCCACCCCCTCCTGCGAACCTGTCGATCCCCCCCCGGAACGCCGAAAACTGCCGCCACCGCCGCCGTTGTTGTGCTACCTTCCCTTCCCGTAGGTTCTTCAATCATCTTCTTAGAAAGTTTAACTCCGTGCGTCTGACATCAGACAACCTACGGGAAGGGAAGGTAGCACAACAACGGCGGCGGTGGCAGCAGTTTTCGGCGTTCCGGGGGGGGGGGGGATCGACAGGTTCGCAGGAGGGGGTGGGTTTCGAGGGGTCCATAGCGCGCGGGGGGGGGGGGAATTGCCTGCCTAAGGCCCGTTTCCTTGCCTACAGAAACGGGCCTTTTTTACTAGTTAATACATAACTTTCCCTTATTCATAACAATAACTAAGCTTTTCAGAACTTATCTATATACAACATCCGTAAAATCCACCCCTTTCTTTCCGAGCGCTCTGCCAAAACCCTCATCCACACCCTTGTCACCTCTTGTTTAGACTACTGCAATCTGCTTCTTGCTGGCCTCCCACTTAGTCACCTCTCTCCTCTCCAATCGGTTCAAAACTCTGCTGCCCGTCTCGTCTTCCGCCAGGGTCACTTTACTCATACTACCCCTCTCCTCAAGACCCTTCACTGGCTCCCTATCCGTTTTTGCATCCTGTTCAAACTTCTTCTACTAACCTATAAATGTACTCACTCTGCTGCTCCCCAGTATCTCTCCACACTCGTCCATCCCTACACCCCTTCCCGTGCACTCCGCTCCACGGATAAATCCTTCTTATCTGTTCCCTTCTCCACTACTGCCAACTCCAGACTCCGCGCCTTTTGTCTCGCTGCACCCTACGCCTGGAATAAACTTCCTGAGCCCCTACGTCTTGCCCCATCCTTGGCCACCTTTAAATCTAGACTGAAAGCCCACCTCTTTAACATTGCTTTTGACTCGTAACCACTTGTAACTACTCGCCTCCACCTACCCTCCTCTCCTCCTTCCTGTACACATTAATTGATTTGATTTGCTTATTTTATTTTTTGTCTATTAGATTGTAAGCTCATTGAGCAGGGACTGTCTTTCTTCTATTTTTGTGCTGTACTGTGTACGCCTTGTAGCGCTATAGAAATGCTAAATAGTAGTAGTAGTAGTAGTAGTAATATACTATAATAAAGCAATAAAAACGTTTAAACTAGAATATCTATCTATCTACCTATCTCTCCAGTTTGGATCTTTCTGCAGCCTAAGCAGTTTGTATCAGTGTGTCCTTGAGCCGCTGTGTTACTCTGCTCTAGGAGGGAGACTTCATACCTCATCCTGATTTTGAACTTACAGCCCAAAGCAGCGTAGTACTTTTAGTCCCGTAGAAATCAATAGTACAGGTCTCACAGTGCACTAGAATGCAGTTGTCAGAAGTTCAGGACAGGCCCATGCCCTCTTTTTCCTGAAAGCCTATCAGCTGTAAGCTGCAAGGAGAGCAGGCTGCATTCTGCCCACCCCCTCCCACTTCGATATTGGTGATTGGATAGTGTTGTCGTTCTGAGGTTGCTGAGGCAACCGAACAAGCGTGCCTCTAACTGAGAGCTTGCAGAAGACAGTCCAGTGCAGGGGGATCACTTGTGGCTGCTGCAGCTTCCTGTCTATTTGCTGTCCTTGGTGAGTAGGAACAGAGAGGGCAAGGAGAGGAGTAGAGTTAATGAGAGGGATTTACTTATCACACTTGGCTTCTGAGTTTGGGTTGTTCCCCCTCCCCCTCCCCAGGACCTGGAAGTCTTTTTATAGATTCAATGTTTGCTAGTAGCTCCCCTACCAGATCTTATATTTTGGTTTTGTCTGCCGTCCCACTGTGAGGTCAGTCAGGAATGGACAGCAAAAAAAAAAACCATGAAAATATAAAGTACTTTTTAGTTCTCATAAATTCTCTAAAATGATAATAGTCTTATTAGGGCATGGAATAGTTAAGGCAGGGATGTGTACAGTAGATAACTTTCATGCATTGGCTCATGTCAGTGTATACCACAAAACCCCTCAAATCCCAGGGAAGTCAGATTATCTGTGTTGTCATTTTGGATTTGGTGTTGCTGGCAAGAGGGAGACCAGCAGCCTCCTGATACCTCATATTGGGGCACCATTTAAAACAGAGATGCCAAGTCTCAGTTATTAAGAGCAGCACGCTTGTTTGAGTGCGCCCTCATGCTGTTTGATCCACTTGGTCTACTCATTAGACTGAGCCTCATTGCCAATGCACTGATGCTGATCACTGCTTTCCTGAGAGGCAAGTCCAACTCAGGGCTGGCAGTAAGCAGGGTATGCATGGCAGGGGGGCGCCCACATTCGAGGGGTGCCAGAAACTGCCATGCTTACCCTGTGCTATACTACAGCCCTCCAAAGAAGATCCTTGAAGGCCGCCTTGGCGGTTTAGTGGTCTCTGCGGCTGTGGGGGCAGGAAAGAATCCCACTCTTTCCCGCCCTCTGCTGCTCCTCTGTCTCCGCTTTGCTTTTCTGTGCCGCAGGTGCTGCCTCTGTATTTTCAAAATGGCTGCTGAGGCTTCCGGCGGCAGTGTCGCAGCCATTTTGAAAACCTGGCGGCAAAGCGGAGACGGAGGAGCAGCAGAAGGCAAGAAAGAGTAGGATTCTTTCCTGCCCTCCCAGCTGCATAGGCCACTACACCACCAGGATGACCTTCAAGGAGCAAGGTAGGCCTTCGTGGAAGAGGGGGGTTGTAGTAAGCGGTAGGGGGATGGCGGCATTACTACTGCAGCGGCAGGGGCGTTGGCACAGTTTATGCCATCACAAGGACAAAATATAAGAAAACCAACGGACTGCATTAGGGGCTTATAGCCCATTTAGTTATGTTTAAGCAAATGAGAGATCTGCATGAAAGAAAATATTTATTTTTATTATTTTGACTTCTGAAAACCACTTGTCCCTGAAACATGCTCAAAACAGAATAATCCATTTGTAAAAAAAAAAAAACCAGAATAATTTGTACAAAAGAGATGAGGTGAAGATGTGATTCCATGTGCTCCAATAAAAGGAGAGTTTAGTGCTCCAGTAAAAGGAAAGTTTAATTTTACTTCCAATCTTTATAACAGCAGGCTTCCCAAGGCAGATTACAACAGTTAAGATGGACCCATCAGTAAAGAGGATATCCTCACTGAAATTTGGCCATTTATTACTGTATTGTATAGATCAGTGTAGAGCACAAAATACAGCCTTTATTAATGCTGTTTCCACCAGTTACAATAATTTTTAAGCAGTTTTAGTGATATAAATATCATGAAATAAAATTGAATATCTACACATGGGAAGCTTTCATATAAATTAAAAAGCTTTTGAGTAAAAAAAAAAAGAAAAACTTTTGTTCTTCACCTTTTAAGGCACTGGACTGAAAAAGGGGGCAGGGAGGGAGAAGAGAGAAAGGAGATGCTGGGGGGGGGGGGGGGGGGGGGGGAACTGATAGTTTGCAGGGGGGCACCAGAGACCCTAGCGCCGGCCCTGGTCCAACTGGAGAAAAGCCAGGTGAACCCACCAGTAGGAATAAATCTGAGCACACCTTCCTGTGTACTTTGCTTCTCCCTGACCCATTCTTTTTTTTTTTTACTGTTGCTAACAGTACACATGCCGTGAAATCTATTGGGTTAATATCGAGCTGATGATGGTCAGCTTTTTTGTGAACACTGACTATCACCAACTAAATTAAACCTGGGTGTTTGCTGGTCCTTTTGTGGGTACCTGCACTGAATATTCAGGTAATACCTGTCCACCATCACGTATCCAGGTACTGGCCAATATTGAGACCAATACCTGGATAAGTGCTTGGGAAATGGATATAATTAAGACAGACTTTTTTCTGTCCTAATTTTATTCGGGCACTTACCTGATTAGTGGACTGAAAATCACTGCTAACTGGGTAAATCTCCGTTCTGTCCAGACTTCTTCCTGAACTACTATAGTACTAAACGGCATAGGAGCCAACTCGGTGGCTGCTGTGGGTGCTTCAGCACCCCCAATATTGAATAAATTTCTTGTATGTGTCCAGGGAGGGGTGATCCCCACTGGGGTTAGCACCCCCAATAATTTAAAAAAGGTGGCTCCTATGCTAAACGGATAATGCTGTGATGGTCGGAGCAAATATTCAGCGGCACTATTCAGTTAAGGCTCTAGAGCTGGCTGTTAAATCCTTTGGAATATTGACCCCATGTGCATTTGTAACCCAGGTCTCTCCCGTCCAGTAGCTCCGGTCCTGGGCCACAAACAAAACATACAAGCAGTTCCTTTCTCTCAGGCCACTTTTACCACACTTATCAGTTCCAGTTCATTTGCAATCAAGCTTGGGAGTGGGTCAGTGGTTCAGAATAGCATCCAGGGATTGAGAATCTTACTCTGTTCTCAGCTTCTACTCAGCTCTTCAGTCCAGGAACCACACAGTACTCCAAGGGTTTTATAGAAACTTTAGCTTTTATTAGAAAAATGATTATACACAATTTATATTCCACTATCAGGTTTATTTTCGAAAGAGAAGGGCACCCATCTTTCGACACAAATCCGGAGATGGGCGTCTTTCTCTCAGGGTCGCCCAAATCGGCATAATCGAAAGCCGATTTTTGGTGTCCCCAACTGCTTCCCATCGCGGGGACGACCAAAGTTCCCGGGGGCGAAGGCGGGACTGGGGCGTGCCTAACAGATGGGCGTCCTCGAGCGATAATGGAAAAAGAAGGGCGTCCCTGACGAGCATTTGGGCGACTTTACTTGGTTCGTTTTTTCTAACGACCAAGCCTCAAAAAGGTGCACGAACTGACCAGATGACCACCGGAGGGAATCAGGGATAACCTCCCCTGACTCCCCCAGTGGTGACTAACCCCCTCCCACCCTGAAAAAAAGAACTTTAAAAACTTGTTTTGCCAGCCTGAAATGTCATACTCAGGTCCATCGCAGCAGTACGTAGGTCCCTGGGAGGGGAGGTATGTGTGTGTCAGCGGAGACATAGTAAAGTCGTGGATGTCCTTCTTTCAAACATTTTGGACATCCTGAACTGCCCCCCCCCCCCCCACAGGGATGACCAGATTTCAAGGGAGTGGCGTGGAGAGGAGGAGTGGCCTAGTGGTTAGAGCACTGGTCTTGCAATCCAGAGGTGGCTGCTTTAAATCCCACTACTGCTACTTGTGATCCAAAATTCAAATAAATACAGGGGGTGTCAGAGACATAGCAGGCATAGACATCCTTCTCACAGAAACATCCAGGCATGGACATCCTTCTCACAGAAACATCCACATTTTGGACATCCTCAACTGCCATCACAAGGACGGAGGCATAGCAAAGGACGTCCTTCTAAAAAAAATGACGTCCCTGACAAGCACTTGGATGTTTTCACCTGGACTTGTATTTTTCTAAGGTTGTAAGATGGCAATTTATTTAAGGTTGTTGACGGCTATTATACATGCAGCTTTTTCCGTTCAGTTAGTGTATCAGTTAGTCCACTGCAGTGCTCCCTAGGGTGCCCAGTTGGTGTCCTGGTATGTCAGGGGAACCAGTGCACTACGAATGCTGGCTCCTCCCACGACCAAATGAGTTGGATTTGGTCATTTTTGAGATGGGCATCCTCGGTTTCCATTATCGCCGAAAACCGGGGACGACCATCTCTAAGGTCGACCTAAATGTTGAGATTTGGGCGTCCCCGACCATATTATCGAAACAAAAGATGGACGCCCATCTTGTTTCGATAATACGGGTTTCCCGCCCCTTTGCGGGGACATCCTGCGAGGACGCCCTCAGGAAAACTTGGGTACCCTCTTCGATTATGCCCCTCTTGAGTATTTTTCTGTCCCTGCAGGGCTCACAATCTAAGTTTGTACCTGAGGCAATGGAGGGTTAAGTGACTTGCTCAAGATCACAAGGAGCAGTATTGGGATTTGAACTGATGATATAACCACTAGGCCACTCCTCCACTTCACTATTTTATTTATTTATTTATTAGGATTCACTCAAGGTGGTGTACAGTAAAAATAAATCAAACATGAGCAATAGACCATTACAGCAGTAAAAATATTCAAATAGCAATGCAAAGTATGGCATAGTATACTACTTACAATGTCAACACAATACTACTACTACTTAACACTTCTACGTAATAGAACATTTTAATTGACAGTGTAGGGTATGCAAAGATGGAACATGTAGACAGATAAGAGAGTAAGAGGAGTTAGAAAATAAGGTGACTGATTTAAAGAAAGTTGCACATGAGGTCAGAGAGATGGTTAAATATTTCTCTAAACTAATAATAATAATAACATGACACTTTTATCCCACACTTATAATAAAAGTTCAGTGTGGCTCACAAAAGAATGAACTGGGCCAGCTCCAGGAATTTTACATATAATAATCAACTAAACATAAAAAATTTAAATAATCACATCAAAAATTTCCTAAACATAAAAGTTTTCAGCAATTTTCGAAAGATCATATAATTTGATTGCCTTCTCAAATCAATTGGTAAATCATTCCAATGACTGGCAACTAAATAAGCCAATGCACCCCAAAATCCTGTTTGTAATAATAATAATAATAAAACTTTATTTATAACCCGCTATATCTTTAAAAATCTAAGCGGGGAACAAATCATATCCTATATAATAATTCTCACCTCCAACAGGATGTGCTTGGGACCGTGCCTGCCGGAAGTGGTCTGCTAGGCAGGCATGCACTGACCTCAGTGACAGACAATTTGGCAAAGCAAAACAATCTGAGTGCTGGCCATTAGGACACAGGGTTGATAGGAGAGTTTTAAAAGACTGAAGGAACCGAAAGTGTTAAATGGGGGGAGGGGGGAGTTCTGAACGACTGAAAGACATGAACATTTGAGAAAGGAAAACAATCTGAATGCTGGCCATTAGGACACAGGGTAGATAGGAGAGTTTTAAAAGACTGAAGGAAACGAAAGTGTTAAACTGGAGAAGGGGGGGGGGGGGGGAGTTGTGAATGACTGAAAGACATGAAAATTTGGGACAGGAAAACAATCTCAATGCTGGCCATTAGCACACAGGGTACATAGGACAGTTTTAAAAGACTGAAGGAACCAAAAGAACCAAAAGAAATGAAAATTTACCAGAGGAACACAATCTGAATGCCAGGCATTTGTACACAGGGTACATAGGACACTTTTTTTAAAAAAATGAAGGACGTGAAAGTATTACATCTTGGGGGAGGGGTGAGGAGGAAAGCGGTGGGGTATCCGGATACTGGGCGTTAGGGCCACGGGGGTACATAGACTTTTGAAAGCCTTAAGGAACCCAAAGTGTGGGAAGGAGGAGGAAAAGGAGAGGAAGGAATGGGGTGAGGGGCATTAGGAACAGGGGAGGGGGCCCTGTCACACACTCTCATTCTCACACACACACTGTCACACAGACAGTCTCACTCTGTCACACACCCGCACATTCACTCTGGCTCTCTCTCTCTCAAACATACACACTCCCAGGAAAACCTTGCTAGCGCCTGTTTCATTCGTTCAGAAACGGGCCTTTTTTACTAGTACAAAATATTTTTAAAACGTGGAAGGGCATTTTTAATAGAACATCTAAATCAGAATTTGGACGTTTTACAAAAACGTCCAAATTCTGAACAGGAAAGAAGGTCATTTTCGAAAAAGATAGACGTCTATCTTTTGTGTTCGAAAATACTATGGACGTCTTGTGATTTGGATGGAGTTTTTTTGGTCCATTTTTGAACAAAAACCGTCAAAATACAAAACATCCAAAACAGAGGAGGAGTTGCTTAATGGTTAGTGCGGCGGGCTTTGAACCCGGCAACATGGGTTCCATTCCCACTGCTGCTCCTTGTGACTTTGGGCAAGTCAAATGCTGAAGAGGAATTTTTGGATATGACATCTAAATCTGAATTTGGACGTTTAACAAAAAACAAAATCAGAACAGGAAAGGTCATTTTCTACACAAAAAAAAAAGTCTATCTTTTCCTTTTGAAAATGCTGTTGGGAAAAACATTTTGTGATTTGGACGTTTTATTGTTTGGTCCATTTTCAAACAAAAAATGTACAAATGCAAAATGTACAAAATACACAAGAAAATCTACAATAGAGTGAAACAATTCACATGTTCTAAGTGTGGTAAAAGCTTTGGTTGTAATGTAAATCTCAAAGCGCATCAGAAAGTCCACACGGGAGAGAAACCATTAGCATGTAATAGAGTCTGGTAAAAGCTTTGGTCAGAAGGTAAACCTCACAATGCACCAGAGAATACACACAGGAGTGAAACCATTTACATGTCCTGAGTGTGGTAAAAGCTTTGGTTGGAAAGAAAGCCTCACACGGCATCAGAGAATCCACACAGGGATGAACTGAGGAGGTAAAAGCTTCAGTTGTATTGGGAAGGTAATTAGGGAATGTACACTCTTGCTATGAAGTATGGAAAAATAGCACTCTGGTATTTAAATATATATAATGGGACCTCCTTTTTATCTATAGATATGAATTCAAAGCCCAAATCTACTGATAAACAATAGAAACAAGGCTCAAATGTTATAAAAAAAAAATAGAAAGCTTGGCATCAGGTAGAATATTGGAAAAGTGACTTCCTAGAAAAGCAATAGGGCATCCTTGGGGGCACTGCAGTGGACTTTATAAAATCCCCCAGGTAATCATCTCACCATTGCTCCCTTACCTTGTCTGCTGAGTCCCCCCAAAACCCACTACCCCCAACTGTACACCACTACCATAGCCCTTACAGGTGAAGGGAACACCAATATGTGGGTACAGTGGGTTTTGGAGGGCTCACGGTTTCTTCCACAAGTGTAACAGGTAGGGGGAGGTAGAAGCCTGGGTCCACCTGTCTGCAGTGCACTGCACCACTACTAGACTACTCCAGGGACTTGCATGCTATTCTAATGGACCTGAGTATAACATCAGAGTCTGGCAAATAATATTTTAATCACATTTTTGGGGGGTGGGAGGGGGTTAGTGACCACTGGGGGAGTAAGAGCATATTTTTGTGTGGAGTGGAGGAGTAACCTAGTGGTTAGTGCAGTGGACGTTGATCCTGGGGTAGTGGGTTCAATTTCCACTACAGCTATTTTTTATTTTAAAAAAAACAGGTCTAGCTCAAAACATCTAAGTTTTAGTCCTGGATATTTTTGTTTTGTTCCATTATGGCTGAAAGACATCTAAGTCCCGCCTTGAACATGCCCCTGGCACACTCTCTTGAGATTTAGACGTCCTTCTGAGGAACTTCAGAGAAAAATGTCTGAAAAGAGGTTTCAAAAATACTGATTTGGACGTTTTTGTGTGGTAAATGTCCAAATGCAGACTTATTTTTATTTATTTACTAGTAGAAAAGGCCCGTTCAGACACAAATGAAACGGACGCTAGCAAGGTTTTCCTCGAAGGGTGTATGTTTGAGAGAGTGTGTGTGAGAGTGACTGTGTGAGAGAGAGAGTGAATTTGTGAGTGTGTGTGTGTGACAGACTGAGACTGTGTGCGAGTGTGTCTGTGAGAGAGAGTGTGTGTGGCTGGGGCCCCTCCCTCCCAGCCACTTCCAGTGTCCCCCCCTCCCAGCCAGTTCCAGTGTCCCCCCTTCATCCGTGTTCCAGGGTCGTCCCCCCATTTTTTTTTTTAGTTTTAGTACAGGTGGTGCATTCCCCCTCCTCCCCTCTCATCCCCTCCTCCGAATTCCAGAGCCCCTTCCCCCCCATTCCAGACCCCTCCCTCCGAATTCGACCCCCCCTCCGAGTTTCAGACCCCCGTCCCCCCCAGTTCCAGACCCCCTCCCTCCATCCGAATTCCAGACCCCCCTTCCGAGTTCCAGAGCCCTCCCTTCTGCTCTCCGAATTAAAGACCCCACCTCCCAGCCTCCCTCCCTCCAATTTGTAGACCGCTGCCTCCCTCCGAGTTCCAGATCCCACCTTCCTGCCTTCCTCCCTGTGATTTCCAGACCCCCCTCCCTCCGATTTCTAGATCCCCCGGTAGTTCCTGACCCCTGGACCTCCCTGCTGCGACCCTCTTGAGCCCCCCTTCCCGCCGCCAACCGTCCCCCGCTGTCGCGTACCTGTGCTGACAGGGGACCCCAACCCCCGCCAGCCGAAGTCCTGTTGTCGGCCGCGCAGCGTGGAGCCGTGGACAAATGATTAAATTTGAATCAGTTTGTGTTCGTGCGTCCAACGTCAGAAGCACGCACACAAACAGATTCCAACTTGATCACGTCATTTGTCCACGCCGCGAATCACGGCATGATGGGTCCAGTTACGTCAGCTGGGGCTTCGGAGCCCAGTGAAGAAAGTTACGGACACAGGCAGGCAGGTTCATAGAACGTTGGTAGTGAGAATTATATATATAGATTAGGATTTATTTACCGCCTTTTTGAAGGAATTCACTCAAGGCGGTGTACAGTAAGAATAGATCAAACATGTTTTTCTCTTTTGAAAATGAGCCCCAAAGTATCCAGACCTGTTTTGGGTCTGGATACTGTAAAAGTGGAAAACATCTAGCTTCAGGCATAATGTTTCTATAAGATACTCGTACCAAACATATCATATACTCCGGTGCTTCGCCGTGCACAGTTCGAAAAACAAGGCAACAAAGCTTAAATACCACCTGTGCCTTTACTGATAACCAGTGCAGCCGTAACAATAATGGGGGATCTCTATCAAATCGAGAAAACTTAAATATTAGTCACATAAATGTTTAATTTCTTTGGATTCTAATAATTACCTGTTTTTTGATCTTAAGAAACTACAAGAGTTTATTGAACTTAAGGATCGGATGAAGATTCCTCTGCAGCAGGTTCCCTTAGTTCACACTGAACCGGCTGCAATCACTGATTAGCCTTCCTACTACTACTACTACTATTTAGCATTTCTATAGCGCTACAAGGCATACGCAGCGCTGCACAAACATAGAAGAAAGACAGTCCCTGCTCAAAGAGCTTACAATCTAATAGACAAAAAATAAATAAAGTAAGCAAATCAAATCAATTAATGTGAACGGGAAGGAAGAGAGGAGGGTAGGTGGAGGCGAGTGGTTACAAGTGGTTACGAGTCAAAAGCAATGTTAAAGAGGTGGGCTTTCAGTCTAGATTTAAAGGTGGCCAAGGATGGGGCAAGACGTAGGGGCTCAGGAAGTTTATTCCAGGCGTAGGGTGCAGCGAGACAGAAGGCGCGAAGTCTGGAGTTGGCAGTAGTGGAGAAGGGAACAGATAAGAAGGATTT
Source organism: Microcaecilia unicolor (assembly GCF_901765095.1). NCBI lineage: Eukaryota > Metazoa > Chordata > Amphibia > Gymnophiona > Siphonopidae > Microcaecilia > Microcaecilia unicolor. The sequence goes on from NC_044032.1 coordinate 620,843,242, forward strand.
ATCCATGGAGCGGAGTGCTAATATAAGATTAACTAGTTTGAGTTTTTCTTTTTTCCTTTTTTTTCTAAATCTTGGGTCCTCGTATTTTGTGGGCAATCATATGGGAATTTTTTTTGCTTAGAAGGGAAAATTTATTTTCTTTATTGTATTTTTCTGTTTTTCTGTATACATTTATGTGATAAATGTGAATGTACATGATAAAAATGATAAATAAATAAATATTAGTCACATGATGGTATTTAATAGTGTCTGAAGCCTTTTTAAAACAGTATCCTTACAACCTAAGTAGATGATATCACAATAATCGATATGTGATAATACAATGGTCTGCACAATTGATCGAAACATTTCAAAAAGTAAAATTTGATCTTATATGACATAATTTCCATAACATAATAAACACCTTATGGGCTACTGCATTCACCTGTTCTTCAACCGAAAGATATTTATCAAAGATTATACCCAAAACTAAGAGATGACTCCAATGGAAAATTTAATATTCAACCTGATTGAAACCCTTTAAGGATGCATAGATTCCATTGCCACATAACTTTGTGCTCTTCCCAGTCTTTACCCACTTCTGTATCAGCTGATTTTAGGTTTTCAAAATAAGGTTAGTCTACGCCAAGCCTCCCTGCAGGCCACTGGTGACCCCCCATATTGCTTTGTCTTCCTCTATGGATTCTTTTATTTCTTATAACAGTCTTAGGAGCCATTTTACTAAGCCACATAAGCACCTACGCACGCCAAACGCATGTCAATTTTGAGTTACCGCCCAGCTACCGTGTGGCCCTTGCGGTAATTTCATTTTTGATACGTCCATTATGCACGCTGGAAAATAAATTTTATTTTCTGGTGCATGGCAGAAACCAGGCAGTAATCGTCATTCTACGCGTGTAGACAATTACCGCATGGTTAATGCGTGAGACCTTACACTAAGTCAATGGCTGGCAATAAGTTTTCAGACCCAAAATGGACGCGCGGCAATTTTTATTTTGCCGCACGTCCATTTTCGGCAAAAATAAAAAAAAGACCTTCTTTACTGGTGAACTGAAAAATGGATCTGCACGTGCCTACACTAGCACAGCCCATTTTTCGGCGCACCTTAGTAAAAGGGCCCCTTACTGAAGTAGTGTCATCCATGCGTTTCTCTACTTCATCTGTAGATCCACTAACAACTTTGGAATAAGCTCCATATTTACATTTACTCTGAGACTTCATTTTCTACCTGTTATTATTGTTTGGTCATCTCTCATGATCTTACAACTCTCACCTTATGAGGGTTGCCTTTTGTCTATTATTTAGTTTTATATCACATAAACAACCCCCCTCCACTCGACCCTAATGGAGCTGGGAAAGCATCTACCTTATTCGAACACAACATAATCTTTTATCTGCTCTCTACAGGATTGGCAAATGCCTTTACGGTACTGTGTAAGCCACATTGAGCCTGCAAATAGGTGGGAAAATGTGGGGTACAAATGCAACAAACAAACAAATAAATAAATATGTGTACGAGAAGAATCCTGGGGTGATGAATGGACTGTTTTGGTGGAACACTGTTCAGCTGTGTTTCCAATATAAATGTTCTGTTGATTGTAAATGTAATCATTTGTGTTTGTTGGAGAAAAAAATGGAAGCCATTTACTGATTTGCTTGAGCAAGGTTAATATATATGTACTGCTTCAGATGGAATTTTTAGTTATAGCGTTTCTTTTGCAATTTGTACTCTTGAAAAAGTTACGTTCATACTTACATTATGGATTTCATGTAGGCCCAACTTGTGCTAACATATTGTTCTAGATTAGTCACATGGCTGTATCTCTGCTTGCTTATGACTCCCCTATTTGCTATAAAGTTTTGTTTGTGTTTGTGTTTTGTTTACTCTTTGAAAAACAATAAAGGTATTGAATTAAAAAAAAAAATGTATAAGTTGTTCTACATGTGTAAATAATAGTTTGAAGTGAGCTCTATTTACATATGGAAGCACTGGTGATGCACAATTTTAAATATCTGTGGAGGAAATATATTGAGAGCAATCTCCAGATCAAATGTGCTTAATGTATTTTACAAGGGCACTGCATGATAAATGCTGCCATCTTTCAAAATGGCAGTGCTTGATGCCTAATGATGCATTGAAATGTACTGCTAGGGTTCAGGCACTGCTATTTTGAAGGCAAGAGTGATTGGACATCTGGGTTGTCTGGTGGAGATACTGAAGAGGAAGAAGGAGATGTTGCAGCTAATGGGGGTGGGGGAGAGAGAAGATGTGCTGGACCTAATGGGGTTAGGAAAGAAAGAGAGAAGATGTTGGACCTAGTGAGAGGGGAGGAGAAGGAGCAGTGCTGGACCTGTGGGGGGAGGACTTGGTGGGGGAAAAGGAAGGAAGAAGGAGAAATGCTGGACCTGGTGGTTGGGGCAAGGGTAGGAGAAGGAGGAATGCTGGACTTGGTGGGTGGAAGGGGGAAGGAGAGATGCAGGACATGGTTGAGTAGAGGAAAGGGGGGGGGGGGGAGAAGGAGAGAAGCTTGATCTGGTAGAGTGTAAACTGCCAATGATTTTAGATTGTGCTATCTTTGAGTCTTGAAAATAAATGAATAAGGAGAGATGCTGGTCCTAGTGGGATGGGGGAAAGGGAGGAGATTGATGTCATAAGCCTAGATAAAGGGCGCATTCAAAAGAGCCTCAGATTGATGGGGATAAGTGTCATTGGCACACATTGGTCACAGTTATGTCTCGCAAAGGAAGATAAATATCTACTCTCTTTCAGCCCTTTTGGATCCAAAGTGGCTCCGACTAAAAAAAATAGTGAACACCACTGCAGTAAGCTCTTAAAGGACAGAAATTTAAATGTTTTATACATTTCTTTTTTTTTTAATAAGGAAAACAATGAGTGCTGTATCAGCTTTGCCAATTCAACTTGCGAATAAACTTTCTATACCAACACAACAAACAGCTATCACCAAATCAGCCCCAGAGAGCGAAAACTATGAGTAAGCGTCTTTTAAATTTTTTTATTAATAACCTTTATTTCAGTGTTTAAATTGTTTTTATTTTAATTTTTGTAGTGCATACAAATCTCATATTATAACTGTATAAAACTATTACTTTGATTTACTGAGTCAGGTTGTTACTCTTTTATATCATCTTTAAAAGGCATCACATTTGTCTCTATGTTTCTACTACATTCTAAGTACTACGCTGCAGTAGTGTAGGCGTGTGTTTTGGCCTTTACTGTGGGTGGGAAAAAGTTGGGGTTTTTTAATGGGCCAGAAAATGGGTGTGCGCTGAAATTAAAACTAGTGCACACCTATTTACAGCCTGAGCCCTTACCATCACCCATTGACTTAGTGGTAAGGGCTGACATGCTACCTGCATGGTAGCCATACAGTATGTGGCCCCTGAGGTAAGAAATAGAAAATTATTTTCTACTGCGGGATTTGGCATGTGCCAATCTCAAAATTACCGCTGGGTGCATGCACTAGCCTAGCGTTAGTGCCAACTTGGCATGCGCTACCCGTGCCTTAGTAAAAGGGCCCCTAAATTCTCTATGCCTTAGTATTGCAGGTGAAAGCAATTTTATGAGTTGCATTTTCAAAATTAAAATTGCTCTATTATTTATGACTTTTGTTTTCATGAGTGGATTTCAGGTTAGTGTTGCAAATATTGTGTTTGTTAA